>NW_015172017.1:340142-382465 GCF_001447785.1 Gekko japonicus | reverse complement strand
GCGGGAAATCCCGGTGCAGGAGCAACTTGTAACTGCGCGGCGTGTGCGTCCAGGAAATTGGCCATTCTAACGTCCAACATTCCCGGCAGGCCTTCCATCACATCCTGGAATGCCCGCATTAAGTCTCTCACCGAGTCTTCCAGTTCTGCTAGACGTTCCCCGGTAGTTTCCTCCGGGATGGGGTCCCGAGGGCGGTAGTCCGGGGGTGGGTCATAGTCCTCTTCCGTTTGGAAGGCTCCGGTGCCCTCCTCATCTTCTGCGTGACCACGCGGTCCCGACGGCTCGAACATCCACTCCTCGAGGTCCTGCTTGGGGCTCCCCTTCTCCGAGGTAGACCCAGGTTCCGGGAACAATCCCTTGTCAAACAGACTCTCACGTAATCCGCTCCCCCGACGGGAGTACACCTCACGGGTGCCTTGGGTGTTGTACATAGTCCAATCATCCTGCTGGTGAGTCTTCCGCGGACCCCATTGCGAAGGGGTCGGAGGCGGCCAAGACAGATGTGCAGGCAGGCGGGGAATCGTTCCCCCCACGGCACCCTCCATCGAGGCTGCAGTCGTGAACACCAAAGACGCGGAGGTTTGTGGGACCGATCCCGAGTCCCCCTCCGTGTTAGGTAGATTTCCCTCAATTCCGCTCATGATCTTGTCAGATTCGGAACGATAGGAAAAGGGAGTTCTAACAATATGTTGGATCCCCAAGCATCGAGAATAAATCCACGTTTTCAAGAAAAGCAAAATTTATTTCAAAGCGTTGAAGACATACTCAAACACGTTCTTTGTTAGAACTGGGGATACACAGTTAGGTCAAGCATAATAAAGGAACTTCAAATAGATACAGATCCAATGAATTGCTTTCCCGCTGGCGGGCTAATGAAACGGTTGCGCGCCCCGTACGTGGGAACCAGGCAGGACATCAGACAAAACACAGGTGCAGTACTCATGGGAAAATCAATAGGCAAGCATTACAGCATCTTCTCCCCCACACAACCTCCAGCAGTTATCTTAAGCATTCCAAAGCAGGAGCAGGATGATAGAAACCAAGCCGGGTGTAACAGGGAAAGGATATGTACACAGAGGTCACAGAAAACAGAATGGCAGCTTGCTGACACTGATTGGGTATGCTCAGCCATTTCATGTTTTAACCTGGGTCCTAGGCTCAGAGCTCTGAGCATGAGATTTCTGTGGTGAATGTCAATAAATCAAAAGTAGGTTTGCAGCTTACAGAGCTAATGTTTTAAGCACTTTTTAAAATTTTAAGCAAAAAAAAAATTCTTTGTGTTTGTGTCCTTTATATCTCCGCTACCTGGCATTACATTTTATGACACGCATGGCCCTGCCCAACAAGCTCCCATTTATGTCAGATCCGGCCCTTGTAACAAATGAGTTCGACACCCCTCCTCTAAACTGAGTTAATGTGAGCTCGCTCACCGTTCTTTAGCCTCCGGCTTGCACATTTTTGCCTTCGCTCAGGAAGGATGGCTCCAGAGCAAACTAATTTATGCAGTAGCCAAATCGCTCACTCACAACTTTAATGCCAAGTGGAATTTTTGCTCACGAGACTCCACCGCTCTGAGGGAGTATTGCCTCTAACCATATCTCAAAACCAGTCAGTTTGTCTGCACCATAACTCCCGTCTTTCCCTGTCTCCTCCCTTGCCCCATCCCTAGGCTATAAAATGAAGGACAAAAACGGCTTCTGATTGTGATCCAGACAGCCAACTGTGTGAGACCAGCACACTTAAGAACATAAGAATATAAGAGATGCCAATGTTGGATCAGGCCAAAGGCCCATCCAGTCCAACACTCTGTGTCACACAGTGGCCAGAAATACCAGGTACCATCAGGAGGTCCACCAGTGGGGCCAGGACATTAGAAGCCCTCCCACTGTTGACCCCCCCAAGCACCAAGAAGACAGAGCATCACTTGCCCCAGAGCCCCTATCTATCCCTTGTGGCTAATAGCCACCGATGGATCTCTGCTCCATATGCTTATCTAATTCCCTTTTGAAGCCGTCCATGCTTGTAGCCGCCACCACTTCCTGTGGCAGTGAATTCCAAGTGTTAATCACTCTTTGGGTGAAGAAGTACTTCCTTTTATCCGTTCTAACCCGACAACTTCTGGTTGTGCAGAGATGCGCCGCACGTGGACTTCGTGCATGAGCCAGAAAAGGCAGGAACACAAGGGGAAAAAAAGTACTGGATTTTTATGGACCCTGGAATTCAGCTTGCGGAGGTCCTTATGTTTCTAGCCCTCATGGATGCTAATGATATGGCTCGATTTAGCAACTCCTGGTAAATCACAGAAGCCCAAGAGGTACTTGAATTCAGTTTCCAGTGGCTGGAGGGTACACCTTCTGCACAGCTTCCCTGTGACAAGCAGGACAAGTTATGCAAAATAAGGGAAAGCACGCAAGTGCTCTTGATTTATGCAAACCGAAGAACCCCACTTTTTGGTGCATTTAAAAAAAATCTATTTCACGCCAAGCACATTTCTCTCTGTGTACCGGGAACCATTCGTTTCTCTGGATGCCTTTACTGCCCTTCCCCCTTTAGGTAAGGCTCTTGCACAAGACGCTTGTGCCAGGGAAATACTGCCTCTGCGTGCAGAAGCCTGTTTCTGCACACAGAACAGGTTTTCTATCCTGGCCCTTGAAGATAATTGTCAAAAGATTTTAGGTCCGATGACTATAAGCAGAAGTGTTAGAGAAGCGCACATTAAGAATTGAGATGCAGGCTGTCGGCGGAAGGTGTTGTGGGAAGCTGAGTCTGTCAATGTGGCCCAGTGGAGCCGGGGGTTATTTTTGATCAAACAAGAAGAACCTTTTGTGTATTTTGAAAGAACTGTGCATTGTCTAAACCTGAGAGCGTGGACTCATGTGTCTGTGAAGGTTCTGGGTGTGTTTTGGAGGAGGTGTCCGAATGCGTTCTCTTGCAGGCAATCTTCCAAGCAAATTTCCCATCCTGCAAAGGAAGGGTTTTTTAAAAATAAAAGGGGACACTGGAGGGGGGGGAGGATAATGAGGAGTGGCTTGAAAAAATCTGGGTCACATCCGTGCTGTCCCTGGTAGTCTGTGACACCTGACATCGCTGCCCAGCTAATTTCTAAAAGGAGAGGTGTCAGCCCAATTCTGTCCATAGAAGGACTTTCCCCCTAATCCCAGACATTTTAGAGGGGCGGAGGGGGCATGGAAACGGGTGGGGATGACTCACCAGTGAAAGGAACTCTGTGCATGCTCAAAATACTCTCTTTATTTGTACTCTGCATGGCCAAGGTCAGCTGACTTCCTATGAACAGAAAAGAAAGAAGGAATAATTAGGAGCAGGAATCGGTCCTCTTCGGGTTCCTGGATGACACGAGGCTTTCTCAGGAACGAGGCTTATCACATAATGATTGGCCTCTTGGAACGGGCTGAGGATCCACCAGTACCCCGTAGCCAACATTAACCAGTTAACAAAATGTTTCTGGGGAACATACAAGTAGAACATGAAAGGCAGCAGCTCTTCCCACCATTTCAGTCCCCTTGGAACCGGTGTCAAGAGGTACACGGCATCGGAACATGTTAGGTAAAGGTAAAGGTTTCCCTTGCTCGAAAGCCAGTCGAATCTGACTCTAGGGTTGCGGTACTCATCTCCATTTCAAAGCCGAAGAGCCAGCGCTGTCCGAAGACGTCTCCGTGGTCATGTGGCCGGCATGATTAAACACCAAGGCGCACGGAATGCTGTGACCTTCCCACTGAAGTGGTCCCTATTTATCTACTTGCAATTTCTTGCTAGGTTGGCAGGAGCTGGAACTAGAGACGGGAGCTCACTCTGTCATGCGGCACACTCGGGTCTCAAACTGCTGAACTACCGACCTTCCACAGCCTGCAGTTCAGCGTCTTAACCACTTGAGCCACCGCAGCTCCATCAGAACATGTTACCTGCTCTCAAGTCACATCTGACCTATGGTGACCCTGTGGATGAATGACCTCCAAAGCATCCTCTTCTTAACCGCCTTGCTCGGGTCCTGCAAGCTGAAGGCCACGGTTTCCTTGACTGAGTCAACCCATCTCCTCTTTTCCTGCTTCCTCAGCCTCTCCTAGCATGATTGTCTTTTCCAGTAACTCTTGTCTTCTCAGGATGTGACCAGAGTACAACAGCTCCAGTTTAGCTTCTAGGGAGAATTCAGGCTTGATTTGATCGAGGTCCCACTGATTGGTCTTTTTGGAGGTCCACAGTCTCTGTAAAACGCTCGTCCAACATCACATTTCAGTGGAATCGGCTTCCTTCCTGCCCTCCTTCTTCATTGTCCAACTTTCACACCCATACATAATAATGGGGAAACCAGGGCTCTTTTTGTAGAAAAAGCCCAGCAGGAACTCATTAGCATAATAGGCCACACCCAACAGCAGAAACTCATTCGCCTATTAAGCCACACCCTGCCACCACAGCTCATTAGCATATTAGGCCGCAGCCCCGTGTTGCCAAAAGTGTGGTCATCCAGCCACACCCACCTTTTGCTTGTTATTCTGTTTACCTTGTTTGTTGTCAAAACCCAGGGCTTTTTTTGTAGCAGGGACTCCTTTGCATGTTAGGTCACACCCCCCCTAATGTAGCCAATCCGAATGAGTTCCTGCTGTTGGGTGTGGCCTATTATGCTAATGAGTTCCTGCTGGGCGTGGCCAACTCAGGAGCCAGCAGGAACTCCTTTCCTGTGCGTTCCTGCCCAAAAATAGCCCTGAAAAATACCATAGTATTAATTGTCTTGATCTTGGTTGCCAAAGACACATGCTTATACATAAGGATTTTTTCTAGCTCCTTCATGATTGCCCTTCTCAGTTTCAAGCCAGTTTGGTATAGTGGTTAAGTGTGCAGACTCTAATCTGGGAGAACTGGGTTTGATTCCCCACTCCTCCACTTGCACCCAGCTGGATGACCTTGGGCAAGCCATAGTTCTGTCAGAGCTGTTCTTGAAAAAAAGAGCAGTTTCTGTCAGAGCTCTCTCAGCCCCTCCTACCTCACAGAGCGTCTGTTGTGGAGAGGGGAAGGGGTTTGTGAGCCGCTCTGAGACTCCTTTGGGTAGTGAAAGGCGGGGTATAAACCCAATCTTCTTCTTCCTTCTGATTTCTTGGTCGCGGTCTCCCTTTTGGTTGATGATGGTTGCCCAAGGATAGAAAATCTTGTACAATTTCAGTTTCTTCGTTGTTGGCCTTACAGTTGCGTAACTCCCCAGGAGTCATTACTTTGGTCTTTGTGATGTTCGGCTGTGATCCTGCTTTGGAAGCCGAGAGTTGCAAAAGCACTTTGTACTTGGATAAGAGCTTCTATCAACAATTGATTAGCGTGAGCACCTTCCAGCCAAACTTTGGAGTCCTTTAAAAGTCCCATTGATCTGGGCGAGATAGACCGGAGAGTGTGCTTAATTTGCCCACTGAAACGAATGTTGGAAAATGCAGTCCGTTGGCTGGGTGGAATGTGTTCTTATCTCTAAGTGCCCCCCATTTATGTATTGACTGAACTGTAGAGCTACAGTAAAGGTAAAGGTTCCCTTGCTCGAAAGCCAGTCGAGTCCGACTCTAGGGTTGCGGTGCTCATCTCCGTTTCGAAGCTGAAGAGCCAGCGCTGTCTGAAGACGTTTCCGTGGTCATGTGGCCGGCATGACTAAACACCAAGGCGCACGAAATGCTGTTTCCTTCCCACCAAAGTGGTACCTATTTATCTTCTTGCAATTTCTTGCTTTTGAACTGCTAGGTTGGCAGGAGCTGGAACTAGAGACGGGAGCTCACTCTGTCGTGCGGCACACTCGGGTCTCGAACTGCTGAACTACTGACCTTCCGCAGCCTTCAGTTCAGCGTCTTAACCACTTGAGCCACCGCAACTCCTAGAGCTACAGTATGGAGGCTCAAATTCAGGCAGGGATTGTATGTATTTATTTTCACAATGTGGTTCAACGAAGTGGGGGGGGGGATGCAGAAGGTGTGTAACCGTAACCAGCATACTGGCTATTGAACAATAACTGATAAAAACCAAAATGCAGGGGGGTATAAGAACTCTCAGGAGAAGGGAACAGTTTTAAAATCCCCCCCCCCCAAAAAAACTTCTTCATTATTCGGTTTCCAAGGGTTTGAACTAGCTATTTTTATTATTTATTTATTTTTGCTTTTTGCTTTAACCGGACTCTCAGCTGTTCTTCACATTCCAGGCCTGCTGATGCATGCTCAGTTCTCATCAGGGCATTTTTAAAAATGGCTGTCAGTTTACAAAGTCGCATTTTTTTCCAGCACACCTGGAGAGTCCCCTGAATATGCAGACACCCCTTACTAGGGCTGAATCTGCATTTGCCTTTCCCACCGGTGTCCAGGGTTCCCTCTAAGCTGAGTGAGTGTGAGCTAGCTCACAGTTTTTTAGCCTCCGGCTCACACATTTTTGTCTTGGCTCAGGAAGGAGGACTCCAGAGCAGACTAATCCATGCAGCAGCCAAATTGCTCGCTCACGACTTTAATGCCAGGAGCTCACAGAGTAGAATTTTTGCTCACAAGACCCCACTGCTTATAGGGAACATTGCCGGTGTCCCAGCCTTTTGACTCCATCTTCAAAAAAGCTGTCTACATTTGGTGTCGTTTTCACACCTCAAGAGTGCTAGCATATTTTTGCACGTCCACCGGTCGTTTGGGGGGGCTCCACTGTCAGTGCACCTCTGCACTGCTTTAAAAGAATCTTCTCCAAACAACGTTCAAACAAGCATAGAGAAAGCAGCACGAAACTAATTGAAAAATGTGAATGCAGCTACGACCCTTGCCTGTAAGCGAACTGTTTTTTCTGCTTTCATGATTGGCAAGAGGTGAGCTACTTTGCTATAGCGATACTCTCACTGGTAGGGTTACCAGCTTCTGGCTGGGAAATCCCTGGAGATTTGGGGGTGGAACTGGAGGAGGGTGGGGTTTGGGAAGGGAGAAAACTCAGCAGGTTATTATGCCGTAGAGTCCACCCTCCAAAGCAGCCATTTTCTCCAGGGGAGCTGATCTCTGTCACCCGGAGATCAGTCGTAATCCTGGGAGATTTCCAGGCATTACTGGGAAATGCTGGTGGAGAAATTCCTGGAGATTTGGGTGTGGAGCCTGGGGGAAGGCAGGGGTTTGGGTGCAGGTGGACTCTCAGCAGGGTATAATAGGGTTGCCAGGTCTGGGTTGAAAGTTACCTGGAGACTTTGGGGGTGGATCCAGAAGAGGGCGGGGTTTGGGGAGGGGAGGGGCCTCAGCAGGGTCCGATGCCCTAGAGTCCACCCTTCAAAGCAGCCATTTTCTCAAAGGGAGCTGATCTCTGTCAGCTGGAGATCAGTTGTAAAAGCGGGAGTCGGCTGGAGATCAGCTGTCGAAGGGGGAGGTCCCCAGGCCCCACCTGGAGGCTGGCAACCCTAGGGTCTCATGCAATGTTCCCTCTAAACTGTGGAGTCTTGAGATCAAATATTCTACTTTGTGAGCTGCTGGCATTAAAGCTGTGAGCAAGCAATTTGGCTACTGCATAAATTAGTTTGCTCTGGAGCCATCCCTTCCTGAGCTAGGACAAAAATGTGTGAGCCGGAGGCTAAAAAACCGGTGAGCTAGCTCACACTAACTGAGCTTAGAGGGAGCCCTAGGGTCTCAAGCCACAGAGTCCACCCTCCAAAGCAGCCGTTTTCTCCAGGGGGGACTGATCCCTGTGATTCCGGGAGAACGCCAGCCCTCACCCGGAGGTTGGCAACCGCATTGCTGGGCCCGCCTCTTGAGGGTAGCCAGGGACAGAGTCCCCGGGACCGCACTTGGCCGCTTTCTCCTCGAGCCTTCCTGCTTTTGGGGCTTGGCATCCGTTTGGACTTTGGAAGAACGAGGCTTTGTGCAGACAGAGAGGCCTGGCTTGGAAAGCAACTCTTCTCCTCCTGCCCGTGCGGCAGAGCAAGTCGGGACCCGACGAGGCATCAACCACCGCCGCCGCCTGGGCGCAAGCCGGACGGCCTCGCCAAACCCGCGTTCTGCCCAATCGCGCGCGGGGCGCCTCCGCAGCCTCCCCGCTGCCGCTCCGCCCTCGCCAGGGCCGGCCCTCCTCCCGACCCGCCGCTCCCACCTCGCCGCCGGTGCCACTCCCTCCCCACCGAATGCAATTGCAGCGGCAGGCGAACGAGCCGCCTGCCAAGAGCCCTGCTTGCAAAAGGCGTCTGGCGGCCTTTGTGCCCCTCTGCGCCGCCTGCCCGGGCAACCCGCGAACGGGAACTCCAAAAGGGCACGGCCTTTCCTCGCCTTTCTTCTTGCAGCCGGCTCTCCTCTTGCAAGCAAGGAGGGGTTCGCTCCCTGACCGGCAGCAGGGGAGGAAGACCACAGGCGTCGCCGGCTGGCGGAATCTACGCAACCGTAGCAAGCAAGCAAGCGAGCAAGCCTCCAGGAGGAGGGGGAGGTGTTGCCTTTCTGAGCTCCTGCAGGCGGGCGGGCTTGCTTGCTTGGTGCGGGCGCCTCTCGGAGCGGCGGAGGCAGGCGGAGACGCGGAGTCCCAGGGTAGGATCTGGCGGAGGATGGATTGCAGCTGCGGGGCAGCGGCTCTGGAGGCGGTCTGGAACGCCTGCTGCTGGGGTAAGGGGGCCTTTTTCGTCGGAAGAATCGCAGAAGGCGTAACAAAGGTGTGTGTGTGTGTGTTTTGACAGGACTGGAACAAAGGGGGAAATCTGTCTGGGAGAGAAACCTCTGGGCAGGAGACAGCGCCAGGTAGAGGTGTTGGTCTGCAGTAAAAAGACTCCAGTTGCGCCTTGGAGACCAGCAAGGTTTGGGGGGGGTCTAAGCCTTGGAGATTCCGAGGTCCCTTAGAAGGGAGATGCCTGAACCAGTGTTCCCTCTAAGCTGAGTTAGTGTGAGCTAGCTCACAGGTTTTTAGCCTCCAGCTCACACATTTTTGTCTCAGCTCAGGAAGGAGGGCTCCAGAGCAGCCTAATTTTATGCAGCAGCCAAACTACCTGCTCACAACTTTAATGCCAGTAGCTCACAAAGTAGAATTTCTGCTCACAGGACTCCACAGCTTAGAGGGAACATTGACCTGAACCCTTAGCTCTCAGTCTGGAGGGTGAGAGGGGTTGCAGAGAAGCGACTCTGGATGCAAAGATGCAAGGGAAGCGCCTAGATTAGGGTAGGGGAGAAATGCTTCAGGGCAGTGTTCCCTCTAAGCTGAGTTAGTGTGAGCCAGTTCACAGTTTTTTAGCCTCTGGCTCACACATTTTGCTCTCAGCTCCAGAGCAAACTAATTTATGCAGCAGCCGAATTGCTCGCTCACCACTTTAATGCCGGTAGCTCCCAAAGTAGACTTTTTGCTCACAAGACTCCACAGCTTAGAGGGAGCATTGCTTAAGGGCCATGGCTTCTTGTGTACAACTAGAGCCCTTGTCCGGGTTTGATCCTGAAGGAGGGTTTCCCAGATCTTGCATTGCGCTTTTGGAGCATGTGGGAGAGAGGCTGGATTTCTTCTCCCAGGAGATCTGGGGATTTCTTTGGCTCCCTTCCCGCAGAATAGATCTGGTCCAGAGCGTCTTTGACAGATGGCGGAGATCAGCCACTAGGGAACGGATCCACCTAGGGGCGTCTCTGCGGAGAGGAACTAGTTGCTGCAGTCAGTGGGCTGGGTGGGCTGGGGGACGGTTGAGAAGGGAGCGATGGGTTGACAAGTGGCGAGGAAAATCTCGTTTTGTTAACCCAAGGATCACAGGAGTCAGAACCCCGCCCCCTTCTCCATCCCCAGACACCTGGAGAAAAGGGAGACGTCTTCCTCCAAAGGAAAGAAAGACTCGCTGCAAAAGGGTGGGTGGATTCCTCCCCTCCCCCCAAAAGTCACAAAGCACATAGGACAAAAGATGGGGAGGATGAAAGAGGGAGGGTTTTTTCCTGGAATTCAGGGCTTGCTGCGGGTGCCCGAACTGGCCTCTTTCATGTGGTCCCAGTTTCGGATGATTCATCCAAGCCGTTTGATTTACAGATTTAAGAGAAGCGGCAAACCGAACGATGCAGGGGGAGAGAGAGAGAGAGCAGCCTTCCATTAGAGCCTTTGAAGAAGGAAGAGAATAGGTCTGGCGTGGAGAGCCGGGGCGACGGGAAGCAATGAAAACAGTGTTTTTGAGCATGTGCGGAATTGCAAAAATAAATAAATTCTGATTTAGCAACCTGAGGGAAGCTTAGCCAATTATTATATACTGTAGACCCAGTCACATTAGAGCTTGCTATAGGAGCTCCCCAGTCACCAGAATAAGCGCGGTAGCGTACATCAAAAAATTGTATAAGAATTAGCATTTTGAAATATGGCTTGCAGCACTTCATTCTAATGAAGATATAAGTACAGAATGACAAACCTGAAGAAGGACTCGCAAACGGATAGTGTACTAGAACTCCGTCGTTGGTCTGAAACTAGTACTGTAGTATTCTATATGTACTGCTAAGCTTTATATTGCATATTATAGTGTTATGGTTGTAATTTTGTTTGTAATTGAATTCTAAAACATTGCAGATAAAAGTCAACTTATATTGTTTATTTGTACACGGTGATTTACTGTTTTACGGTCCACCAAGTTTGAGGCAAGAAAGATTTCCCCAAAGCTAGCCGCACAATTTCCCAACCTGTTGCACAAATCAGATAGCAGGTCGTGGGAATGATGACACACATGACTCTCGTCATTAATGTCAGGTGTAAACCGGTAGTCTCTCTGTTGCAGTGACCGGACTTGATGTTTCTCCTGCCCTCCCTTGTAGTAAATCATAAGTAATCCCAATTCCCTTTTTTTTGGTTCTGGGATGAATAATGTGGGATGGTTCCTTCTTAGTCACTTTTAATATAAAGCCGGAGTGACAAGTTTGGTTCCTGTTGTACTGGAGACTTGTAATTTTCTTTCCTGTTGGAGTCCTGGGGTCTGATTCTGCCCACTTTTATTTTATTTTATCTTGTGGTCAAGATTATGGCGACCCCATAGGGTTTTCAAGAGAGGAATGGGGCTGGTTTGCCATTGCTTACCTCTGTGTAGCAACCCTGGACTCCCTTGGTGGACTCCCATCCAAATACTAGCCAGGGCTATCCAGGTAAAGGCCTTGCCGTTTTACCTTGGAGTAAATCAGAAGTGCGGTGCTGCGGTGGCTCAAGTGGTTAAGACGCTGAACCGCAGGCTGTGGAAGGTCGGTCGTTCAGCAGTTTGAGACCCAAGTGTGCCGCAGGACGGAGTGAGCTCCCGTCTCTCGTTCCAGCTCCTGCCAACCTAGCAGTTCAAAAGCAAGAAATTGCAAGTAGATAAATAGGTACCACTTCGGTGGGGAGGGAACAGCGTTCCGTGCGCCTTGGTGTTTAGTCACGCCGGCCACATGACCACGGAAACGTCTTCGGACAGCGCTGGCTCTTCGGCTTTGAAACGGGGATGAGCACCGCAACCCTAGAGTCGGACCCGACTGGCTTTCGAGCAAGGGAGACCTTCACCTTTACCTTTACTTTAAATCAGAAGTACCTTTTTGCAGTCAGCAGTTCTTTTCTGGCGTGGCTCTTTCCTCCTTTAATTATCCCCAGTTCATTTGGTCTGATCATCTGCCTGTGCAGTAAATGAATGTGATTTTTATTTTTTTTTACTTTGGGGTAAGTTTGACTGGCCCTGGACCTGGGTAGCCCAGGCAAGCCTGATCCCATCAGATCTTGGAAGCTAAGCCGGGTCGGCCTTGGCTAATATTTGGAAGGGAGACCTCCAAGGAATTCCAGGGCCATGAAGCAGAGGCAGGCAATGGCCAACCACCTCTATCGCTTGTCTCAAAAACCCCTTGGGGGGGGGGTTCGCCGTAAGTCAGTTGTGACCAGTGTTCCCTCTAAGCTGAGTTGGTGTGAGCCAGCTCAGTTTTTTAGTCTCTGGCTCACACATTTTTGTCTTGGCTCAGGAAGGAGGGCTCCAGAGCAAACTAATTTATGCAGGAGCCAAATCGCTCACTCACAACTTTCATGCCGGTAGCTCACAAACTAGAATTTTTGCTCACGAGACTCCACAGCTTAGAGGGAGCATTGGTTGTGACTTGATAACTTTCCACCAGCAATACCAAGTTTGCTTGGAGTGTTTTTTCCCACCTTGGAAGGATCGGGAGGCTCTTCTGAGGACTCTCGCTTTGTTGCTCACCCTAGTTTAAACTGGGAACAGCCTCCTGTGGTCAGAGCGAACAGGCCGTGTGCTTTGTTTTCCCCTCTCTCCCCCCCCCTTTCATATTTTGGAATAAACTGGTGTCGGGGAAAGGCCCTTTGTAGTCTTTGAAGGAGTCCCTCCCTCCATCTGAATACAGTTGACAACTCACGGCACAAGAATCCAAGGACCTGAGTCTCCTTTCCGCTCCAGTGGACTGTGCTCCCTCCGCTGAAGCTGGTGTGAACTGGCTGCAGAAAATGAATGGGAGAGAATTATTATATTTTTTGGCTGTACATGCCAGGCCTGCTGTTTAAAGAGGGAGGGAGGTGTGGGCTGGCTGCTGCACCCGGAGGTGTGTGCAGTACCACCACCAATATAGGGGGTGGTGGCAGTACGCTTAGCTCCTGCGGCGTCTCTGCAGACAGGCTGATGTGCACTTGCCCCAGGGCGAGCCGCAGGCGGAAATACACAGGAGGCACAAGTGTATCTATGAAAAGAGGGGGTGCCAGAGAAGAAGGGAGAGGTGATGCCTCTGACATCAGGGCTTGTGCACGGCGTGCCGTCAAGTTGCTTCTGATCTGTGGTGAGTCCAGTGTTCCCTCTAAGCTGAGTTAGTGTGAGCTAGGTCACAGGTTTTTAGCCTCCGGCTCACACGTTTTTGCCTTCGCTCCGGAAGGAGGGCTCCAGAGCAAACTGATTTTATGCAGTAGCCAAACCGCTCACTCACCACTTCAATGCCAGTAGCTCACAAAGTAGAATTTTTGTTCGCAAGACTCCACAGCTCATGTACCACTGAACATGTGATGTTGTTCAGTCCGGCTCTTTGCGACCCCACGGACCACATCACGCCAGGCCCTCCTGTCCTCCGCTGTCCCCTGGAGCTCGCTGAACCTCATGCTCGTCGCATCGATAACACTGTCCAACCATCTCATCCTTTGGCATCCCCTTCTTCTTTGCCCTTCAGTCTTTCCCAGCATCAGGGTCTTCTCCAGTGAGTGCTCCCTTCTCATTGGGTGGCCAAAGTATTTGAGCTTCGTATTTATCCAGGTACTCGTTCCTGGTTTTGTTTGTAAAGTGAACGTACACTGGCTGTTTCATACGAACAGACATATGCATGTACATGCGGGATGTATGTGTGTGATCCCTCTAACACGCACAGGGCTAGCATTGAGCTCAGTGGACCGGTGGCTTGGCTCACACGAACGCATGAGGCTGCCTTATACTGCATGGGACCCTTGGTCGATATTGTCTACTCAGACTGGCAGCGGCTCTCCAGCGTGTTAGGCGGAGGTCTTTCACATCACTTGCTTCTTGATCTTTTAACTGGAGATGCTGGGGATCGAACCTGGGACCTTCTGCATACCAAGCGGATGCTCTGCCGCTGAGTCACGGCTGCCCTTGGACTCAGGGCTTGGTATAAGACAGTTTCGCATGGGGTTTTGGGCACTGGTCCTTGCTCATCAAACTGTGGGCCTGTATACATGCAAATCATGTGTTCGCCCATTGAACTGTGTCCCCTCTCCATATGTTACAGGAACCGGCTGCCCAGAGCTTACGAAAACCCTTGCAAAACAGCAGAGAAGCTGTAGGGTTGCGACCTGCGGTCAAAGCTCAGAAGAGAAACTGAACACCGTCTGCAACCTAATTTTGTTTGCAGCAAAGAGCCGGGGCAGGATATGGGTTCACATTAGGTTTTATAATATAAATAACTTCAAAATGTAGCTCCCGGCTTGGGGGGGTGGGGGAGTGTTTACAGTACTATAATTAAAATAGTGTTCGTAGAGACTGTGGATCAGCCGCTAAAATTGGCAGGTGGAAGAATGAGGATGGAAGCGGCATCACGTGGACCATCGTCGTTCCCGTGAACTCATTGCCACTGGATATTGTGATATTTCCAGGTCAGTAGTTCAGCAGTTCGAGACCCGTAGTTGCCACATGACGGAGTGAGCTCCTGTCTCTAGTTCCAGCTCCTGCCAACCTAGCAGTTCGAAGGCAAGAAACTGCAAGTAGATAAATAGGTACCACTTCGGTGGGAAGGGAACAGCATTCCGTGCGCCTTGGTGTTTAGTCATGCCGGCCACATGACCACGGAAACGTCTTTGGACAGCGCTGGCTCTTTGGTTTTGAAACGGAGATGAGCACCGCAACCCTAGAGTCGGATTCGACTGGCTTTTGAGCAAGGGAACCTTTACCTTTACCTTTTTATGCAGAGGCAGGCAATGGCAAACCACCACTGTTTGTCTCTTTCCTCGAAAACCATATGGAGTCACCATCAGCCACCTGTGACTTGACAGCACTTGTCACAAACAAACCGATGTGAGTGAATTGCACTCTACTTCCTCTGGCAAAACTGCTGTGGGAGGGACGGAGCTGTGTGTGGTTACTTGGGGAAAGGTAGCCGTGATTGAGGAGAAACAGAGAGGCCCCATTGGTGGGGGTGGGAAACCTGCTAGAGGGGCTCATGGACAGTCTGTGCCCACCGCCCATAAATACCTGCAATTAGCTGTGCTTTTGATGGGGAGAAACATCATACGCTCTTCAGTGAGTAGCGCAGGAACAGAGTGCCACTCTTCAAGATGGTTCTAGAGTCCTGAGCCCTGGTTTGGATGAAGCCTGACCTCTGAGGAACAGATGCTGGGTGGGGGGTGGATATTCCCATCATGCTCTGCTCCGGAGCCTGCCCAGCTGGCTGCTGTTTGGAGACAGGATGCTGCACAGATAAGCCAATGTTCCGGCCCCAGCAGGGCAGTTCTTAATGGCTTTACGGCTGGCTGGGCAAGCCCAGGACTCCAAGATATCCATTTAAGTGTAATGTGTGTTCAAAGCCCTTTACTGCAGACCGCAGTGGGGATTTGGCCAGGATTGCGGCAACGTGCTCTAAATGAGGTGGATGCTTATGTGTATTCTTTTAAGCAACTCAGGGCTTACTGGAGTGGACACGCAGACACCGTGGGGAGAAAAGGGAGCTGTATGTTTTATGGGATCAAATAACTGTTGTTGAACTTGCTAGAAAGTGATCTCTTTGAGTTATCAAGTGCTGGGCTAGGATCTGGGAGAATCGGGTTCGAATCTCCACTCTGCCGCGGAAGTCTGCGTGGGCCAGTCACGCTTTCTCACCTTAGCCTACCTCGCCGGGTTGTTGTGAAGATAAAATGGAGGAGAGACGAATGGCGGAAGCTGCTTTGGGTCTCTGTTGTGGAGACATGCAGGGTATAAAGTAAAATAGATATTCCCCCTCCCCCCTACATCGAGTGGCAATTTAGAGGCTCTGGATCGATTTGCCCAAAGCAGATGGATGTGACTTTAGGATCAGATTGTATGTGGGACTGGCATTCTGTGAGTGGCACAACAGATGTAGTCCTAAAAAGGCAGGGAATGGCTTGTGACGGATCTGGGCTATGATGTTGGAGACGGGAGTGGATTTATGCTTCCCTGCCTCAAGTGAAAAATAGCCACTACCAAGACACAGAGTGAACTCCCCAACCCCCATGGCAGCATAGCTGACACAGACGTCGTCGCAACCATGACACTGTGGGAACCCCCCCGCAGCATTGTCTGCTTTTGGCCCTTTTACGGATGCCGCCTTTTGGAGGGACATGAGTTCAAGCCGCATTTGAAACCGTGAGGCGCCTTGAACTCAAGGCCACGAGGCACTGGGTCTCTCTCTTCTCCACAGCCCTCGGCCATCTGGGGGAGGTGGTGGGTTCCCCATCTCCACAGCACTCCTGAAAGGGCCATGAGCGTGGGATTCCCGCCTCCTGCCCGATCCCTTTGTTAGCATTTCCTCTGCCTCACAGCAAGCCAAATGCAGGCCGAGCCTCTTCGCTTCCTGCCTCCGGAAAGACGCATTTCCCTTCTCAGTGGAAAAGGGCTTGGGGCTTAGGATCTGTGGAGGGGCTGTGGTCAGGAAGGACCCAGCTTCTCCTTCAGGCGCCCGGGGGTCTGAGAAAGCAGCTTCTCCGCTCTGTCCGCTTTGTCCCTACGAGGGAAGGAGGCTGGCGGAGTCTCTCCAGGTACTGTCGGTCCCCTCTGCTTCCGTGCCGGTCCTTCTTAGACTAGCCAGGCCAGGGCTCCCTGTTGCCTCTCCTGGTTTGCCACTGTTTGGTGTTAAACAGTGGACTGCAGTGCAATCGGCCGTAGGTTTAATTTGGTAACCACTGAGGACTAGGAACATGTTCTGTGCAAAATGAAATCTGGGATGTTATATGCTTCTGCACAAGTGATCTACTCTTTATAGTGTAGGTATGTGTTTATGGTACAGGCCTGTCTGCAGTGTCTGGGGGGGGGGCATTTGCTGTTCGGGAGTTTTCAAGCGGAGGCCGGATGACCATCTTTCGGGTATGTTGTAGGGCTATCTTTCGGCTGTGCTCCTGCAGAGTGCAGGGGGTTGGACTAGATGACCTGCAAGGTCCCTTCCAACTCTAACATTCTATGATTCTGTGAGTACGTGCACTTTAAATTGTTTTGTAATGATAAGTGTCCTGAGTGATAACAGGAAGGGAAGAAGAAGAGGAGGAGGAGGAGGAGATTGGTTTTATACCCCGCCCTTCACTCCGAGTCACAGAGCGGCTTACAAACTCCTTTCCCTTCCCCTCCCCACAACAGACGCCCTGTGAGGTAGGTGGGGTTGAGAGAGCCCTTTCCAGAAACTGTCCTTGAGAGAACAGCTTTGACAGAACTGTGGCTTGCCCAAGGTCATCCAGCAGCTGCGAGTGGAGGAGTGGGGAATCAAACCCGGTTCTCCCAGATTAGAGTCCACGTCCTTAACCACTGCACCAAACAGCCATGGTGGAAAGTGTTGTCCAGTCGCAGGCCGTCCAGGTCAGGGTAACAGGGTGTTGTTACATGAATAAAAATAGTACAATTAATGCATAATCTAGACCCTCTACCCTTGTTTTAAGGAATGCCTCTCCCAGTAAGGCAGGAATTCAGCACCCTGTAAAACATAACCAAGGGGTCTTTCGTTCCATATAACTGAGTTCCTGGGTGCCCCTTAGATCCGATATTACAACTCAGTCGCTCCAGACTCATTTGACAGTCTCCGACCTGCCACCTTCGGGAGCGGGGCGTGAACGCAGAACATGTGTCACCCAAACAAAGCCAAGCGGCTTCTCCTATTTCCCGGGTCACCCACGGAGTAGCTGGAACAATCCAGGCTTCTAGGGCACGGCCTAGATTGCAGTCGGTTGGAGAGCCTGTTTTACTTTAATCCAGAACGGGGCTAGGATGGGCTTTTCTGCTCCACAGTCCTCGAGGAGGTTGGAAACTGGAGTGTCACAAACACAACCGTTCCAGAGGCGGAAAGAAAGTGGAATGGACCAGCGCAGGGTACTGGTGAGTGTCACCTGTCACTCTCTGCTTTAAGCCCTCTGAGATAGGCAGCACCGGTAAGAGGGTTCGAGCTACTTTCCCTCCTTGTCCATTCTTATACGTTCTACTTCATGAGTAGAACGTAGAACGGATGAAAGGAAGTCCTTCTTCACCCAAAGAGTGATGAACGCATGGAATTCACTGCCACAGGAAGTGGTGGCGGCTACAAGCATGGACGGCTTCAAAAGGGAATTAGATAAGTGTATGGAGCAGAGGTCCATCAGTGGCTATTAGCCACAAGGTCTAGATAGGGGCTCTGGGGCAAGTGATGCTCTGTCTTCTTGGTGCTTGGGGGGGTCAACAGTGGGAGGGCTTCAAATGTCCTGGCCCCACTGGTGGACCTCCTGATGGCACTGGTATTTCTGGCCACTGTGTGATACAGAGTGTTGGACTGGATGGGCCTTTGGCCTGATCCAACATTGGCGTCTCTTATGTTCTTATGAGGCTTGGTGGTCGGGCACCCGCTTTGCACGTGCACGGTTACGTGAACACAGGAAGCTGCCTTATACTGAATCAGACCCTTGGTCCAGGAAGGTCAGAATTGTCTACTCAGACTGGCAGCAGCTCTACAGGGTCTTTGGTAAAGGTCTTTCACATCATCTGAGATCTGGTCATTTTAACTGGAGATCCTGGGGATTGAACCTGAGACCTTCTGCTTGCCAAGCAGGTGCTCTCTCCCACTGCGCCACTGCCCCTCCTTTGGTTCAAGCGGTGGCTTCTCTAATCTAGAACCTTCAGTAGCTCGTACTCTGCCAGCCAGAGTAGGCAACAGGGACCCATAGCTTGACTACCTGGTATAAGGCAATTTAATTCAGTGAGTTTGTCTCAGGCTCTCCCCCAGATGGGGAATGGTGATAGCTTTGGGAGAGTATAGTGGAAGAGTAGGTTTGGTGTAGTGGTTAAGTGCGCGGACTCTCATCTGGGAGAGCCGGGTTTGATTCCCTACTCCTCCACTTGCACCTGGCTGGATGACTTTGGGCAAGCCGTAGTTCTGATAAGAGCTGTTCTTGAAAAAGAGCAGTTTCTGTCAAGAGCTCTCTCCGCCCCACCTACCTCACAGGGAGTCTGTTGTGGGGAGGGGAAGGGGAAGGAGTTTGTAAACCGCTCTGAGACACCTTTGGGTAGTGAAGGGCGGGGTATAAATCCAATATCATCTTCTTCTTCTAGGTGGGATGCTGCAGTGACCAGTGTATGAAGGGAACGGTTGGCAAAGATCTTTATGGGAAAGTTTACTTGGAGAGGCTTCGTGGAAAAAACATGAGAGAGGCAAATAGTGTCTGGTAATCCAAGTGCCAACCTATCTATGCCAGTGCGCGAAAACAATCATGCATGATGCTCCCGTATATATTGATTACTTACTCTGAGACCTTATAAGTGCCACTACCGAATAAAGGACTCACAACAGCCATTGTTTGGGCTGCAGAAACTTTATGGGGTATTAGTCTAGTTCCAGCTCCTGTCAACCAAGCAGTTCGAAAGCCAGAAATTGCAAGTAGATAAATAGGTACCACTTCTGTGGGAAGGGAACAGCGTTCCATGCGCCTTGGTGTTTAGTCATGCCGGCCACATGACCACGGAAACGTCTTCGGACAGCACTGGCTCTTCGGCTTTGAAACGGAGATGAGCACCGCAACCCTAGAGTCGGATTCGACTGGCTTTCGAGCAAGGGAACCTTTACCTTTACCTTTAGTCTTCATGTCAATTTTCAGGAATGTTTCATTGTATCGTTTCAGTTGCTCAAATGAACTTTCCTATTCCGGCTCTGTGTCGATCTCTTGCTATGAATCGAAACATAGTTTGATTCTTCAGTTATAAAAGGTTGCTGACCCTGGGCTATCCGGTCAGTGGTAGATAGGGGTGCCGAACTCCAGATGGGACCTGGAGATTTCCCAGATTTAAAACTGATCTCCAGATTACAGAGATCTGTTCCCATGGAGGAAAACGGCGGCTTTGAAAGGTGAAAACAAAATTGAAAAGGAACACAATGTGGAAAACTGAATGAAGAAATACTAAGAAATCCAATACTGTGCTGGACAGGATACAAAGTTTAAGTCTAGTGACACTTTGAAACCAAAAATGTTTTATTCAAGGTGTACGCTTTCGTGTGTGCACATACGTCTTCAGATATGTTGAAATGGAAGTTACCAGTTCATACATATAGGTAGGGGGTGAGCAGCAAATTAGCATGCAATGTAATGAAGGTGTTTAACAGATGCAAGGACCAAACAGGAATAACAAGCTTAGTTTATATGGTCACAATTTGTTTGGATTTAATTCTGGGGGGGAAGCATAGTAAAGGAAATAAATATATCAAAATCAGAGATAGATGGGCAGATGTACCCTTCCTAATTGTGGAATGCTGAGAGTAATTAACAGACCCTGCGTGATGCTCCATCCATCTCGTCTTAGGGCGCGTTCAGACGGGCCATTTGAGCTGGTATATGTGGCGGTTAGAAACGGACTACTTACGCGCGGCCACACAGCCAACATCTGCCTCCCATCCCTAGCCGTTGCCAACCGGCTCAAACCCCGTTTAAACCGGAGTATTTTGCTACCAGGTTCCCAAGTGGTGTTTTCCTGGTGCTCCGGTTCTAGCCGCATTTTCCTGACGTGTGATCGCGCCTCTGCTGGTGTAGAGCCACTTCCGCTCGGAAGCCCGAGGCTTCCGCTTTTCGTCCACCATTTTATTTTAGCGCCGGCGATATGCGCTCGGGCGAAGCTTCGCACTGGCGTTAATAAAACGAATTAAAAAACGGTGCTTAGTTTTAGGCTTTAGACGAGTCCGGGACCTCACAGGGGCCAGTTTTGTTGTAAAAGTTTAAAGGGAAGTGTTCGCTTCAGGGCATGCTTTTGGCATGAAGATTTCAATCATATGGATGGGCGCCTATGCGCGCCTGTAGTGTGGATGCCCGGGAGCGATGTGCTGCATGGTGAGGGAGGTAAGTGTGATCGCGCTTGTCCCGGATCAAATATAATCGATTGGAACCGGAGCAGTTCAAACCGCTTCGGCACGCTGTCTGACCGCACCCTTACAGTGTCCTCTCCCTTGAGGTAGGGCAGTTGGCTGTGCTGCTTCAGACCAACATGGATACCCACTTGAATCTATGGACAGGATACATTACTCATTAAAGAAAATTTGGGGAACATTGCTATCCTTATGCTTTGAAGGGTGGATTCTATGGCATTCTACTTTGCCGAGGTCTCTCCCTTCCTTCAACCCTGCCTCCCTGGGCTCCACTCCCAGATCTCTTTGAATTCCCCAAAGGTGGCAAGTGGCAACCCTAGAGGTGTAGAGCCTATGCTAGGCTTGCTGAGGGTCTCTGGTTCAAACCCTGGCATCTTCAGCAAAAGGAGATGTTGGAGAAGCCCTTTATCCCTGTCTGAGATCCAAGAGAACAACAAGAAGAAGAAGAGTCGGTTTTATACCCTAGTCTTCCCTACTCGAAGGAGTCTCCGAGTGGCTTACAGTTGCCTTCTCTTCCTCTCCCCACAACAGACATCCTGTGAGGTAGGTGAGGCTGAGAGAGCTCTGAGAGAACTGCTCTTGAGAGAACAGCTCTGACAGAACTGTGACTGACCCAAGGTCACCCAGGTGGCTGCATGTGGAGGAGTGGGGAGTCAAACCTGGTTCTCCAGATCAGAGTCCACTGCTCTTAACCACTACACCAAGCTGAGCCACTACTCCAAGAGGCACTGCGGGTCTGAGTAGATAGTGCTGCTTCAGATGGGCACAAAGTCTGCCTTGGTTACAGGGCATGTGTTTTGAAAACTCTTGTTTAACATTTTCTGGCCTCTCCTTTTCCCTCACGGTTGACTACGTGTCGCCTGCCTCATCCAGGCAGGAATAAAGGGGATGGATCCCCTGGTTCATAAAATAAGACTGAGGGTAGGTTTCAAGACTGCACACGCCGGCTCAAATGGAACCCTGTTTAGTGGCTTAAAAAAGTACATTTCAGAGGGGAGCTGCATTGGTCTGCAGTAGTAGAGCCAGATTCGAGTCTAGTAGCACCTTAGAGAACAAGATTTTGCGACCATGAGCTTCCGACAGGTAAATTCACTTCTCTGCAACACCCTTCCCACCTTCTGACTGGAATATAAGGATTCTGGGATCTCTCTTCTTGCGTGTATCCGACAAAGGGAGCGTTGACTCTCCATACTCAAGAAATCTTGCCAGTTTGGTGTAGTGCTTAGGAGTGTGGACTCTAATGTGGGAGAAGCGGGTTTGATTCCCCGCTCCTCCACATGCAGCTGCTGGTGTGACCTTGGGCCAGTCACAAGTTATTTCAGAGCTGTTCTCTCAAGGGCAGCTCTTGAGAGAGCTCTCTCAGCCCCACCTATCACAGGCTGTCTGTTGTAGGGAAGGGATTGTAAGCAGCTCTGAGGCTTCTTCAGGTAGTGAAGGGCAGGGTATAACTCCAATCTCCTCCTCCTCCGGCCTTGAATCTGGCTGTTTTAGAAAAGTGTATTGATGTACCAGCCTGGTTTCCAGCTATGGATGCCGTAGAGCTGGTTTCTCTCTCACCCGAGGGAGTCCTGAAGGATCGTTCGACATTCTGTTTTGATTTCCTTTTCCTTCTCTGCTGCAGGCTGTTATTCCCCCACCCCCTGCCCCCAGGAAACCTTTGAAAGGGGTATTAAAGCCTCCGCTGCTGCCGGGCAGGTGGTATGCAAGTCTGTCAAGGGGAGGGAGGGGGGTGTAGAAGAACATGAGCCACTCAGATCCCCGGGGGAGGATGTGGGAAGCGGCAGACGGCTGGTTGACTGTCCTCCCACAGCGGGTTTGTTCCCTCTCCTTGTCACCGATATCATGAAGCAAGTGCGGTGGGAGAGCGCATGAGGGGAAACCTCAAGCAGTGCGTGAAATGAGGGCTGAGGTGGAAGGTGGTTGAAGGATGCAGCAGAGCACGGCCAAGGGAGAAAGGGAACATGACACAAGAGCCCAGAGGAGGGAGGGCTGCCGTCCTCTTCTGCGCTCTCAGGGGTCATTTCCTGCAGGAGCGCACAGGAGCGGAGCTCCGGCAGTAAAGAGCCCAGGGGGCGGGCACATGCAACAAGCCCCGCCCCCTGCTCCCAGCAGCCCTCAGTCAGAGCAAGAAGCAGCCAGGTAAGTTGCAGAGCCCCACCCCCACCCCCCCGGTCCAAAACAGTCCCGTGGCACCTTTAAGACCAAGTTTTATTCAGGTACAAGCTCTCCCTCCTCTGCGAGGACAGATCTGCACGTTCCCCCCCCCCATAGCTAGCAATCCAAAAGAGTCCAGTGGAGCCTGAGCGGTGGGTGTTGCCTTCTGACACACTTCCGGTGATGTCAGGGGGTGTGGCCTATGCAGATTAGTTATGCTAATGTGTTATGCTAATGAGCTCCTGCACCTCTTTTTCTGCACAATGACCCTGTGCGCTCTTAACCGTTGGCCGACTGACAGCTGTTCAACTGGTGTACCCTTTCCCCTGTCACTGCCCTGCCGTGCTGTCCAGCAGGATGCCTTACCTGTTGAACGTCTGCCTCTCACACAGCGATTCAAGGCATACAGTCTCAGTCTGGGTGGGGAGAGGTGGCGCTTGTGGGCCACAGGGGTTGCCATGGCAACCACGCAGGGTTCCCTCTAAGCTGAGTGAGTGTGTGCCGGCTCACATTTTTTTTTAGCGTCCGGCTCACAGATGTTTGTCTCAGCTCAGGAAGGACGGCGCCAGAGGAAACTCATTGATGCAGCGGCCAAACCGCTCGCTCGCAACTTCAATGCCAGTAGCTCACAAAGTAGAATTTTTGCTCACAAGACTCCACAGCGTAGAGGGAGCATTGGCAACCAGTACCCTTTTCGTTCGCCTGCCTTCATTTTTTTGGTACTGGTGGCAACGGGAGGTCTGGTTTCTGTCCAGAGTTGAGAAAAACGTGTTGAATCTTTTTCTCCCTGCCCCACCCTGACGCCCACTCAGGGTTTTTTGGCACAAATTTGGGCACCGCTTAAAATGAAAAGCATCATCGAGAACATGAAGCTCACTGCCCCAATTTTTAGAAGAAACTTCATGTCTCCTCCACCACCACCACCCCCACAAACCTGGGCTTTCTTCTGGTATCGCAAAAGCATGAGCGGTCCTGTGGTGTGATTTTTTTAAAAAAACAGGGGTCATTTCGTAGAAAAAGAGGTGCAGGAGCTCATTAGCATAACTCATTAGCATAACTTATTTTCGTATGCCACACCCCCTGACATCACCGGAAGTGTGTCAGAAGGCAACACCCACCGCTCAGGCTCCACTGGACTGTTTTGGATTTCGAGCTACCGGGGGGGGGGGACGTGCAGATCTGCCCTCGCAGAGGAGGGAGAGCTTGTACCTGAATAAAACTTGGTCTTAAAGGTGCCACTGGACTGTTTTGGGCCGGGGGGGCGGGGGGCGTTTCTGCAACTTACCTGGCTGCTTCTTGCTCTGACTGAAGGCTGCTGGGAGCAGGGGGGTGGGGCTTGTTACATGTGCCCGCCCCCTGGGCTCTTTACTGCCGGAGCTCCGCTCCTGTGTGCTCCTGCAGGAAATGACCCCTGGGGGAAAAATCTGAATGTGAAAGTGGGGGTGAACCCATGGCTATTAGATATAGTTACTGCCTCTGAACATGGAGGTTTCATTAATCACCATGGCTGGTGGCCACTGATGAACTTGTCCTCCAGGAGTTTATCTGATTTCTTTTTAAAGCCACCCGCGGTAGTGGTCGCCCTGGCCTGGATGGCCCAGGTTAGCCCAATCTCAGATCCCTTAGAAGCAAGGCAGGGTCTGACCCTGGTTAGTATGGGAGACCCACAAGGAAGTCCAACCTTCCTATGCAGTGGCAGGCAAGGGCAAGTCACCTCTGTTTGTCTCTTGCCTTGAAAACCCCACGGGGGTGCCGTACGTCAACTGTGGCTTGCCAGCCCTTTCCTACCCACCTCCAAGTTAGTGGTCATGGCTGCATCCAGTGGTAGTGAACTCCACAGAGTTTGTGTTTTTTTGAGCCGCCGTAGGGGATTTTTAAATTATTTTTATCAAACGACAAAACTACTACAGAAAAACTAGTACAGAAAAAAAGGAAGGGGGGGACTACATATATAGGATAAAGCAAAAGAACCCACTACTAACTAAAAACCCAAGAGAGGAGTTCTTCACTGGCTTAGTTACAGCAAATCTTCACTTCACTTAGATTATTATAAACTGAGTCAAACATTTGTATGACTTTCTTTTTCTTTAACTCTTAAACAATGTTCCCCCTAAGCTGTGGAGTCCTGTGAGCAAAAATGCTACTTTGTGAGCTACTGGCATTAAAGTTGTGAGTGAGTGATATGGCTACTGCATCAATTCGTTTGCTCTGGAGCCCCATCCTTCCTGAGTTAAGACAAAAATGTGTGAGCCGGAGGCTAAAAAACTGTGAGCTAGCTCACACTAACTCAGCTTAGAGGGAACACTGCTCTTAAATTTAACTGTCTAGAAACAGTACCCCCCCAGTCATCCCCTTTCAGAGTTCTCAAAGGCACAATTCAGAGTCCTTCAGCCTTCACTTCTCCTTTCCTCGCCTCTTCCGCAGCTTATAAGGACTTTTTGGAGCGGCTGCCCCTTGCTCTGTCAGAGAGTCCTCTCCACAGAGTTATCAGAGCGACTCATGAAGAAGTTGACCAAAACTGCTTCCTCTAACCGTTAGCAGACTGGGCGAGACAGCACAGAGGCCAGGTTTGGTTTGTGGGCCGTCAGTTGCTGAGTCTGACCTGTGCTGTCCCCCCCCCCCAAATTTGGTCTCTCCCTTACTCATTGCTGTATTTCCTGACCCTCTCCCCGGGCTCAAAGCCCATCGCTCTCCACCCACACCGTGGGCCCAAAATATCTAGCCAGCAGCTGACACCATCCAACTGTCTCCTCGGAGGCAGCTGGCCCGAGTTTCTCCCCCTCCCCACACACACTCCCACCCCCGGCCTGATAATCTCCGAGCATTCATGTATGAGAGCGCATGAAGTTTGCATGTCTAGCATTCTTGTTTGGGAGGCGTCAGATGGCCACTGAAGGGGAAGACGCTAGAATAACAGGATGGAGGTTAGATTTGTTCAGGGGAAGGGCTTTCTCTCCCTGTGTGTGTGTGTATGTGTGCGTGCATCAATTGTCCAAGGGTGTGTCTGTGTGGTTGGGTGCTGAATGCTTTTCTGGAGTTGAAATCTAGGCCGCATTTAAACGGAACAGTCCGCCTGGGAATTAATCTGCTGGGGTGGAGGAGGGAAAGGGGGGGGCGGAAGAGTCACATTTTTCCAGCCTGGCCCAGCCGTGGATCCAGAAGGCTTTATATAGAGCTAATCAGAAAGACACCGGGCAGAGGCATCGAGGCGGGGCTGAAGGGAAGCCCTGCAGGCCTAAGTCGCCTCTGTTAAATACAGACAGTCCCCAATTCCTTTATCAAGGAACCAGGTGTGCAAAAATGCGTAATCAGATCATGGTTGTCAGCAGTGTTCCCTCTAAGCTGAGTTAGTGTGAGCTGGCTCACCGGTTTTTTAGCCTCCGGCTCACGCATTTTTGCCATCGCTCAGGATGGAGGGCTCCAGAGCAAACTGATTTCTGCAGCAGCCAAATCGCTCGCTCACAACCTTTCATGCCAGGAGCTCACAAAGTAGGGGTTTTGCTCGCAAGACTCCACAGCTTAGAGGGAGCATTGGTTGTCAGTATGGCTTTGACTCTATTTTTATTTTTCGCCATCAAGTCGCGGCTAGCTCCCATCAACCCCTCGGGGTTTTCAAGGCAAGAGAGGTTCAGAGGTGGTGCGCCATTGCCTGCCCCTGTGTATTGACCCTGGGCTTCCTCGGTGGCCTCCCATCCAAATACTAGCCAGGGTTGACCCTGCGAGAAAGCAGCCCTGGACTTCATTGGAGGTCTCCCATCCATGTACTAACCGAGACAGATGCTGCTTAGCAGAGGTCATTTCGGGGGGATCGCAGTTCCCCCGGGTGAGGTATGGGGGCGGGGCACATGATGAAGCCCCGCCCTTTGCTTCCGGCCGCCCCGCTTCCGGCCCTCATTTAGCCAGGAGGAGGCAGGAGAAGAGGGAGGGTAAGTTGCTTCCTCCCTGCCTCTCCCCACCCCTGCCTGCCTGGGGCCAGGGAGGGCCTTTGCGGGGCTTCCTTGCACTCCCGCCGGCCTTGCAGGTCCACCGCCGGGCCCCTCATGGGGCTCGGCAGTGGAGCTGCAAGGCCGGCGACGGCCGGGACCGTTGGGGGCGGGGCGTGTGGCCTTATGACACACTTCCGGTGATGTCAGGGTGTGTGGCCTTATGACACACTTCCGGTGATGTCAGGGGGTGTGGCATATGCTAATGAGTTATGCTAATGAGTTCCCCTAGCTCTTTTTCTACGAAACGACCCCTGCTGCTTAGCATCCGAGAGCTGATGAAATCAGGCTAACCTGAGCCATTCAGGTCAGGGTGTTGCTGTGGCACATGGATATATTCCTGCTCTTAACCGTGGAGGGTGGGTGAGCGATGTGACGCTTATTCAGATAATAACGGTATATTAATAATGATTCGTTGATGTTGATCTAATAACCATAATTATAATTAATAAGTAATAATCGCCTGGCATAGGTCACCCATTAGATTATTTTGATCCTGTCCTCCATCAAAAGGGGTTTGTGGGGGGGCATGATGGAATCCACCCAGCTCCCCCATTTGGGGTAGATTAGGAGAGCAAACCTGAGTGAATCTACTCAGAATCGTGCTCAGGTCTCTTCTGTCTGACGAAGTGGGCGTTTTGAAACAAATGTGGTTAGTCTTTTTGGTGCCACTAGATATATATATGAATATGCACACACACATACAGGAGTCAATTCCTGCAGGAGCACACAGGAGCGGAGCTCCGGCAGTAAAGAGCCCAGGGGGCAGGCACATGCAACAAGCCCCACCCCCTGCTCCCAGCAGCCCCAGGCCACGAGGAGCAAGAAGCTTCTCTCTCTCACACTCTCTCTCTCATCTTCTTCTTTCCCTTTCCCTCCTTCTTTCCTTCTTCCTTCCTTCCTTCCTTCCTTCCTTCCTTCCTTCCTTCCTTCCTTCCTTCCTTCCTTCCTAGCTCTGCGCGTCCCCGCCCCCCAACTAGCAATCCAAAAGAATCTGATGCTAAAAAAAGCTTTACGGCTTTCTCGATTCAGGGAGCTATGCGCATATTGCAAAAACTCAGTTGACTGGTTTGTTGATTAGAGAGAGCTTTCCCCTCCTTCCATTTCCCAAAGGAACTCCCAAACAGCAGTTTTGTCCGGTGCTTATCCCATTTCTGTAAGAGAAAAAGCCTAATTTACAACAAGTTAATGGTCAAGAATTAGCTGTGGAAGGAACTGGAACTCTTGTGCTGAACATTTTGAATCCAAAACAGTCCAGTGGCACCTTTAAGGCCAAGTTTTATTCAGGTACAAGCTCTCCCTCCTCTGCTAGGGAAGATCTGCGCATCCCCCCCCCCAATAGCCCACAGCTAGCAATCCAAAACAGTCCAGTGGAGCCTGAGCAGTGGGTGTTGCCTTCTGACACATTTCCGGTGACGTCAGGGGGTGTTTCAGGTGCAAATAAGTTATGCTAATGAGTTATGCTAATGAGCTCCTGCACCTCTTTTTCTACGAAATGACCCCTTTATATATATATTGCTTACTTCTTAGGATGGCGCTGTAGGTTGAGAGGGGGTATGAAGCTAAACCCAGGAACCTCCATGGCTGGGAGAGGTTGTGGTCTAAGCACAGGTATACCTGGGGCTAATCTGACATGCTGTGACCAATATACCAGGGGATGTAATGATGGCCACAAGAATAAACAGCTTCAAAAGGGAATTAGATAGATTTGTGGAGGAACTGAGAGCCGGTTTGGTGTAGTGGTTAAGAGTGCGAACTCTAATCTGGGAGAACCGGGTTTGATCCTCCACTCCTCCCCATGCAGCTGCTGGTGTGACCTTGGGTCAGTCATAAGTTCTTTCAGAGCTGTTCTCTCAAGGGCAGTTCTTGAGAGAGCTCTCTCAGCGCCACCTACCTCACAGGGTGTCTGTTGTGGGGAGGGGAAGGGAAAGGAGTTTGTAAGCCACTCTGAGACTTCTTCGGGTAGTGAAGGGCGGGGTATGAATCCAACCTCTCCTCTCTGTGTCTATCAATGGCTACTAGCTATGGTGGCTGAGGGGCACCTTCAGAGGCACTGAACCTCTGAATCCCAGAGCCAGGAGGCAACATCAGGGGAAGGCCTCAGCCTCTATGCCCTCGTGTTGGCTCTCCAGGGGAACTGGTTGGCCACTGTGTGAGGCAGGATGTTGGACCCGACCATTGGTCTGATCCAGGGGTCATTTTGTAGAAAAAGACGTGCAGAAGCTCATTAGCATAACTCATTAGCATAACTTATTTGCATATGCCACACCCCCTGACATCACCAGAAGTGTGTCAGAAGGCAACACCCACCGCTCAGGCTCCACTGGACTGTTTTGGATCGCTAGCTATTGGGGGGGGGGAGAGAGAACGTGCAGAGCTTGTACCTGAATAAAACTTGATCTTAAAGGAGTCACTGGACTGTTTTGTACCGAAGGGAGCTCTGCAACTTACCCGGCTGCTTCTTGCTCTGACTGAGGGCTGCTGGGAGCAGAGGGCGGGGCTTGTTGCATGTGCCCGCCCCCTGGGCTCTTTACTGCTGGAGCTCCGCTCCTGTGCGCTCCTGCAGGAAATGACCCCTGGTCTGATCCAACATAGCTCTGTTCTTATATACAAGATTACCCCACTGGAGCACTAGTGATCTCGTTGAACTGTCCCCTCCAATCCACCCACTCCTCGCTGTAGCATCTGAGGTGGCTTCAGACGATACCGGATCCTTTCCAGATGTGTCGTGGCAATCATGAGGGTTAGAAACTTGATTTTCAAATGGCCCACAGTTCTTTGTGCTGAATGACCCTGCAGTGCTCATTCGGATTTCCGCGGTGCAGCTTTGAATATGAAGTCCGTGGGGCCACCGGGTGTGCGCCTCCGAGGTTGGAAAGTAGGGTTGCCAACTCAGGCTTGGGAGATTCCTGGAGATTTAGGGAAGGGAGGGGAAGGAGCTCGGCAGGGTATTATGCCCCAGAGTCCACCCTCCAAAGCAGCCATTTCTTGCCCAAGGGAACTGATCTCTGCAGGGCTTTTTTTTGTAGAAAAAGCCCAGCAGGAACGCGTTAGCATGATAGGCCACACCCAACACCAGAAACGCATTAGCATATTAGGCCACACCCCTGTCAGTATGGCCCATTAGCATATTAGGCCACACCCCATGCCTTCCCTTGGCTTGTCTGGGTGCCCCGCGGCTGCGGGGAGCCCAGGCAAGCCAGCCCTTGGACAGGCTGGAGAAGGCATGGGGAGGCAATTAAATGTCTTCCCGGGGGGAGGGTGTCGCTCTCCAGGCCTTCCCTCTGTAGCCAGGCACGCAGAGGTTTTGGCTGTAGTGGGCGTGGCCAACTCTGAAGCAAGCCGGAACTCCGTTCCTGTGCGTTCCTGCCCAGAAATAGCCCTGGATCTCTGTAAACGAGATCAGATGCAGGGGTCATTTGGGGGGGGGACGCAGGGGGACGCCATCCCCCCGGGTGAGGTGCGGGAGGGCGGGGCCTGGAGCTCCCTGCTGGTGCCCGCTGGAGGTCGCCGCCGGCTGTGGGGAGGACACACTTCCGGTGATGTCAGGGTGTGTGGCATATGCTAATGAGTTATGCTAATGAGTCCCCCTAGCTCTTTTTCTACGAAATGACCCCTGATCAGATGTAATCCTGGGAGATCTCCAAGCTCCACCTGAAGGTTGGCAATCTATTGAAAAGTGGAGGTTTCTTACAGAAGTGGGACAAGCACAGGACAAAACTGCTGTTTGGGAGTTCCTTTGGAAAATGGAAGGAGGGGAACGCCACTAACGCAGCTGCTGCAGTGTGGCGGATGTGGCTCAAAGGCCACCCGTGCCCCGCGTGCGACTCTTCCCTCTTGTTCTCAAACTGGGCAGAGGCATGAGAAAAGCCGGTTGGAATGGCATCTCTCGTCCTTTCCAACTGCCCCCCCGCCCCATAATCTTGCATTGGGGGTCAGCGTCCTGCTCCGGATCTTCTCTCTTCCATTTCCAAATGGCTGAGGCAACCTCCAGGCAGGCTGCGTAATCCCGTTGCGATATGTTCCCCAGCTGGAAGCGTGAGCCACACCCCGGGGAATGCCGTCTGGCCGGAGAGCCGGCTCTGGCGGCCCGCCGAGGGGGCCATTAGTGTCAGCTGGGCCGGCATGCACAAGCGTCCCCGGAGGACACGATGCACACTCTGCATGTTGAGTGGCGATGACTGATATGGCAGAGGAGGGCCGGCGAACACTGCCCTAGACCATGCGGCTTCCTGCACAGGTTTTTGGGAAGCTGATCCAACCAGCCAGCAAGAGAGTTTCCTGCATGGGGAAGGGGTGTCTTTTTAGCATTCCCCCCCAGTTTTTCCATTGGAAAAACCAGGAGGGGGGGGAGGCTTCAGGGCAAAAATGGGGGGGGGAATTCCCCGCCCCGTTTCTGCTTTTTCCCATGCTCTCACATCTCTGATCCCATGTCTAGGCTTGTCCCTTAAGTATGTATCTCCATTTCTTCTTTTTTCCCCCCAGCTTTGTTTTTATTACACTTTTTTCAAAGGTATAGTAAACAGCCAGTGTGGTTGTAGCTGTTAAAGAGTTGGATGAGGATCTGGTAGAAGAGAGAGAAGAGATTGGATTTATACCCCGCCCTTCACTACCCAAAGGTGTCTCAGAGCGGCTCACAAACTCCTTTCCCTTCCCCTCCCCACAACAGACACCCTGTGAGCAGTGTTCCCTCTAAGCTGTGGAGTCTTGTGAGCAAACATTCTGCTTTGGGGGCTACTGGCATGAAAGTTGTGAGCAAGCGATTTGGCTGCTGCATAAATCAGTTTGCTCTGGAGCTCTCCTTCCTGAGCTGAGATGAAAATGTGTGAGCCAGAGGCTAAAAAACAGTGAGCTAGCTCACACTAACTCAGCTTAGAGGGAACACTGCGTGTGGTAGGTGGGGCTGAGAGAGCTCTTGACAGGAACGGCTCTTTTTCAAGGACAGCTCTTGTCAGAGCTACGGCTTGCCCAAGGTCATCCAGCCAGGTGCAAGTGGAGGAGTGGGGAATCAAACCCGGCTCTCCCAGAGTAGAGTCCGCGCACTGAACCACGACACCAAACTGGCTCTCCTGTACAAGCCTCCATTTTGTCACAAAGCTCTCTGGGTAATCCGGGCCCGGTCGCTTTCTCTCAGCCAAGCCCAGACTAGATCGGTCTTGTCAGATCTCAGAAGCTAAGCGGGCTCAGCTCTGGCTAGCATTTGGGTGTGAGGCCGCCGAGGAAGTCCGGAGTCGCTATGCAGAGGCAGGCTATGGCAAACCACCTCTGAACGTCTCTTGACTTTAAACCCTACCCCGCAAAAAACCCTCCCTCGAGTGTTGATGTGTAGAGAAAATGGGGAAAGAAGAGCCCTGCGTGACTCCGCTCTGAGTCCCTTTGAAGAATGGCGGGATTTTAAAAAAGTGACTAGGTAGGCAACTCCTGCCCACCTAGCAGTTCGAAAGCAAGAAATTGCAAGTAGATAAATAGGTACCACTTCGGTGGGAAGGGAACAGCATTCCGTGCGCCTCGGTGTTTAGTCATGCCGGCCACATGACCACGGAAATGTCTTCGGACAGCGCTGGCTCTTCGGCTTTGAAACGGAGATGAGCACCGCAACCCTAGAGTCGGACTCGACTGGCTTTCGAGCAACGGAACCTTTACCTTTACCTTTTAGGTAGGCAGATAGATCTCTGGTCAGCAAGTTGCTGTTACTGGTAGGATGCTCTGAGGAAGGGGTGGTAGGCCAATTTATTTCATTATAACACTTCTTATCCCACCTTTTCTCATGGTTCAAGGTACGGTTCAGTTGGGGATGCCAGCCTCCAGGTGGAACCTGGAGATCCCCCAGAATCACAGCTTCTGGTAACATGGGGGTGCGGCCTAATAAGCTAATGAGCTGTGCCGTCAGGGGTGTGGCCTAATATGCTAATATGTTTCTGCTGTTGGGTGTGGCCTATTATGCTAACGAGTTCCTGCTGGTCTTTTTCTACAAAAAAGCCCTGGTGATAGCAATCCACCTCTCTGAAATGTCCTATCCCCACTAGGAGTCGCCAGAAGTCACCATGACTTCCCGGCTCAGAAGCCCATCCACACACGCACACACACAAAACACACACACGCGCACACACAAAAGCTTGGTCTTCATGTGTAGTAGGAACCAAGAGGTAAGAGGCGGTCAATATGGGAGTGATCAGGCTTCGAGAGTTCTGCTAACCCTGTCCACCTTTGCTTGCAGGACATGAAATCATGGCGCTGCGACCCGTGACTCTTTCTCTGTGAAGATGTCGTCCATGGACCCCCTGCCTCCGGCCACCCCTCCCTCCCAGAAGCCCGTGCGCATCATCAAACCTCGCCCGCCCACTCGGCCCCGGCCGTATTTGCCTCCCAGGCCAGACTCGAGCAAGCTGCTCCGCGGCCCCACTCCACCTTTGCCACCGGAGGGCTCTGTGGCCGAGCCAGCAAACGACGGGTGCCGCAAGGTCACCGAACCCCCCTGCAGCACCGAGCGGCAACTCCATATCCTGCAGAATTCGGGGGCCGTTCGGAAGATCGTGGTGCGCTTTGACCACGTGGGTCCAGAGAAGGACGAGGCCGACAAGCCAACTCGGCCGGCTGTGAATGGCAGCCAGATACCCGTCCCTGTGGCTGAGAATGGGGAAGGGGACTCGGTGGAGGAGAAAGAAGCACCGGGGCAGCTGGGTAAGTGAGCAGGGCGACAACGATCACGCCGTTCAGCTGTTGCGAGCCTTCTTGCCTTGGCCCATATGATGTTCTCTGGCCCGGTTGGCCTTGTTTGGCTTTGAGACCGGTGAACGCTCTGCCCTGGGGGAAAATCCCCTGAGGTTTCTGCACTGGGCAAAGCTCAGTCTGAAAACATTTGGTTATTTTTCATAATCTGTTTTTGTGGAGGCCAACAGCCTCCTGCCAGGCACTGAAGCGTCAGTCTTTGGTCTCTTGTCCATACACTTCAAAGCCACAAGGAGCCAGGGGGGCTAGAAACTTAAGCTATTTATTTATTTTGTTTGTTTGTTTATTAGATTTATACCCTGCCCTCCTCGCTGAGGCAGGTCAGGGTGGTTTACATATATATATATTTAAACAATTTAAAAACACATAAACTCTAAAGTTCTGTACATACATTCCTACGCAACAGCAATTGTAATCCGATGTTTTCATAACAGGAATCAGTTCGTACAGACATAGTAGACGGAAAAGATCCCAGGGAGGCTCCGATGTTATATCAAGATGTTAAATGTGGTCAAATGCCTGGTGGAAGAGCTCCGTCTTGCAGGCCCTGCGGAATCGAAGTAAATTCCGCAGGGAGCTCATTCCACCAGCATGGAGCTGCCACCGAAAAGGCCCTAGCCCTGGTGAGGGCCAGTTAGGCCTCTTTTTAAACGAAGGCTCAGATTCCTGGGATGCTGATTTCTTCAAAATGGTTTCATTGTTGGCTGTGATTGTGAAACAGCTGTTTTTTGCTTTATATAGGCTTTATTATCCTCAAGGTCCAGATAGGGTTGCCAGCCTCCAGGTGGGACCTGGAGATCTCCATGGAATTGCAACTTGTCTTCGGACCACGGAGATCAGTTCCTCTGGTTTAAATGGCTGCTCGGGAGGGTGGACTCTGTGGCATTATACCCAACTGAGGTCGCTTCTCCGAAACCTGCCCTCCCTAGGCCTCACCCCCAGATCTCCAGGAATTTCTCAACCCGGAGTTGGCAACCCTATCCCTTTGAGGGATACAATACAACCCCCCCCCCAGCTCCTTGTATCCTCTGCGTGGCCCCTCGTAATCCCTTTTCCTTTCAATTTTGGTCTTTCAACAGATTCCAGCGACGACACCCCGCTCTCCACATCGGGCGCGGTGGAGCAGAATGGCATAGAGTCCCCCCTTTCCTGCCCCTCGGCCTGCCCCTGTGTCTGCCACCAGCGGCGGCCGGGCATGGTCTTGACGTGGGTTCCGGCACATTCCCAGCAAGCCGAACAAGAGGACGCCGAGGAAGGGCCTGCCTCGGACCTCTCGTCCTCTGCCGACGAGGGAGGACCACCCTTCCGCCACTTCCTGGTGCTCAACCCCCCGCCTGCCAAGCCTCCCGCCAAAGGCGGCCGGGCCCCCAAATCCCACCGTTCTCCTCGGAGCAAGAAGCCCCCCGACCCACCGCTGTCAGCGAACGGGCACGCCGAGGGCAGTGTGGTGCTGACCGGGTACCGCTCCACGGCCGAGCCCCTGCCCCCACGCTGCCCCCCCTTGATGCCCAAGCCTCCCCGCCGCAGCAAGGGGGGGTCCCCCGCTTTTTTCGACAGTGAGCCCGTGCCCCCGGCCATCCCGCCCAAAGCCCCGGTGAAGCCGCCTCGCAGCTCCTTGGGGCCCCTTTCCTTTCCCCGCAGGGGTTCCCCTGAGTTCCCACTACCTTCTTCCCAGACCCCCCCACCTGTGCCCCTCCCTCATCAGCAGCCTCACCCGCTTCCTTCTTGCCCGCTTCCTGAAACCCCGACTCCCCCTCCGCCATCTCAGCCTCCTCCTCCGCTGCCTCAGGGGCTGCCCCCACCACCAACTCAGCCTCCGCCGCCCTTGGAGAACACGTCGGTGGAGGAACATCAGTGTCAAGGTAACAGCTACGCTCCAGGAGGGAAGGAAATGTCAGACGAAGGTGGATTGTGGCGGGAGTGCAGCAGTATCTCTCAGCAAGGTCTTACGATCCACACAAGATGACCACTTTTAGTTTTACCCGAAATTATATTAACGGAGACTGGAAAGCTGTACAGAGGCAGCCATATTTGGCTATCGGGAAAGAATTCCCTCCCCTTGATTAAATGGGTTGGGATATTTGCGACATTCCCTGTGGCTAAGTCTGTGGCTTGGCTCACTTGTTTGAGTTACCTAGTGTGTGTCACATTCAGAATGGGGGTAAAGGCGGAGGCTCGCTTATTGTTCGCAGAGCGTCGGTGATTCTTACCTTTTATTGTAAAAAGTGGACAACGTAAAGTCACCTCCATTCAGTTTTTCATTTTACTCGGTTTTGCTCTGGGCGGGATTAGACTATGTGTTCCCTGATTAGTCTTCTAAATGTGGGGACGGGGTTAAAGTGAGTGAGAGCATGACCCTGAACATCCACTACGGGGTAGAACAGACAAGTTGGGCAAATACCACCTGACACCTGCAAGCCCAGACTTTATCATTGCTTTCCTAGATATAGCCTTGGAATTATCCATCCAATCTGGGTGTATGGCATAACCTTTTGACTTATCATTGTACCTGAGTATGCTTGCTTCAGACTTTAAGCAGCTGCACAGATGTTTGGAGGTGCGATTGGCATGCTGGGTGGGTGGCAAGAACGGATCCACCCTTCTGCCCCCTCTTTACCCCTCAACATAGATAGGGGAGAAATTGGGGCACATTTTGTCTAATCCAGCCCTGATTCTGCGGAATTTCTCTCTCCAGGTGGCTGTGAAACGGACTGCCCGGATTCAAGTGAATCTAACACAGAGACCCAGAAGGACCGGTATGTTGGCACTCTCCCTCTTCCAGCCCCTACAAGTCTTGCAAGAAATTTTGTACCTATGTGAGCCCACCTCTCCAGTTTCTAGCGGCTAGCCGGATCCCGTCAGATCTCAGAAGCTAAACAGGGTCGGCCTTGGCTAGCATTTGGATGGGTGACCTCCAAGGAATACCAGGGGTGTGATGCAGAGGCAGGCAGTGGCAAAACCACCTCTGAAACATCGCTTGCCTTCAAAACAAATCTAGCTCGCCACCTAGTGGCGCATAACGCTAAAAGAGCTAGAACTTCTGGCTGCCAGACAATCTTAGGATCTCCTGGCTGTTCTACACATAGTGCCATAGGATAATTGATTACATTAATTCCAGTCTCTAATAATGCAGGAGCTATGGGGAGGGGTCAGGAGGGAAATAGTTGTAGCTGTCCTCTCCGCTTTCAGAGAAGGGCTTTGGTCATCTGGGCCCTTTCTCACCACAAGGACAACCGGGGGCCAAATTAGACGCAGCGGCCTCCTCATACCTGATGTGGGGGGGGACACTGCTGCCCTCTTAAAGCCCAAAATGGGGAACAAAAATGCTGCAAGGACCCAATTTGGACTGCAGTGCTTTGGGACAAGGTGCTACCGTCCCCCACCTTGGGCGTTTTCAAGGGTGGCTGTTCTGCTGTGCTGCAGCAGGGCATTTTCAGCTCATCTGAACTTTTACAATGGTGGCGGCACCCCCGTATCAGACACGACGATGCCATCATGTCTCCTTTTGCCCTAGGAGGACACAGATTCAGAGATTTCACTGATGCACATTAACGGTGCACGGAGGCACTATAAATAACACGCTGCGAGAGCCGTGAAAAGGTGCACAGTTAGAGAAAAGAGCGCTGGCTAGAAGCACAAAGAGAATGAATGAGCCCCTCCGCCCCGTCACCAGGTCTCAGCAGAGGATGATGTGGGCAGTGAAGGGGGGGGGGGATGCATTGCAAAGAGAGTCAAGTTTAAAACCTTTATTGGCATAGATCATAATCATAGTCGCCATTCAGTTCATGGATTTGACACACAGCTTCCTCATGATAAGGCAGTTACAGAACTTGGCAACCGCTTCAATAACCGCTATATTTTGTGAAGCCTATAAACGATACAATCTTCTGTCATCGGATTGCTTGGCATCATTCTTAAGAATATCTTCTAGATAGGCTTCCCGAATGTCATCATACAAGCTACAATAGCGGAATACATGTTCGATTGTTTCAATCTCCTCTGAATCACAATCACAGAACCTTACAGAGTAGGGGATTTTCTTAAATCTTCCTGCTAAAACCGCAGAAGGGAGCACATTAAATCGGGCCAGCATAAATGCTCTATGCAGCTGTGGGGAGGTTAGATCCGCTAAGTATTGTGCCGGGGCGTTAATCGGAAAACGTGCCCATCTTACAGGGGAACGTCTACCAGAAGCGAAAGCTCTAAGCTCTTGCATTTCAATATCAATTACTCTCTGTTTGATCAGAGCAAAGATGTGCAAAGAGAGTCATTGGAAAATTCAGGCAGCCTAGAAATTAAAGCACAGGCACATGAGCACTCTGCCGGGTGGCAACCTGCGGTTCCTCCGTTGTATCCGACTTGAAGGAGAAAGCTCCAAGAGGCCCATGAGTCACGTGGAAGCGCCCGTTCAGTTTGGGGCCTGCCTGCGTTCAAGGCTTCTGTGTGGAAGCCGGCTTTGAAGCGGGATTAAACCAACCCTTGAGCTGGCCCCGTTTTTTTGGCTGCTGGTTGGAGCTGCAGTGGCTCAGTGGTTAAGATGCTGAACTGCAGACCGGAAGGTCGGTAGTTCAGCAGTTCGAGACCCGAGTTCCGCATGACGGCGTGAGCTCCCGTCTCTGGCCCCAGCTCCTGTCGACCTAGCAGTTTGAAAGCAAGAAATTGCAAGTAGATAAATAGGTACTGCTTTGGTGGGAAGGTAACAGCGTTCCATGCACCTTGGCGTTTAGTCATGCCGGCCACATGACCACGGAAACGTCTTCGGACAGCTCTGGCTCTTCGGCTTGGAAACGGAGATGAGCACCGCCCCCTAGAGTCAGATTCGACTGGCTTTCGAGCAAGGGAACCTTTACCTTTTTAGGGCTGCTGGTTACTTACTGTTGCATTTGTTCTCTGTCTGTCGTAGACCGTCTTCGCTGGTGTCCCCGAAGGGGCCTGACTGGGGACTCTGCCTACAGGACGGTAAGTGGGAACTGGGAGCAGGCTAAGATCGGGCGGAAGAGGGGAACGCAGACTGAGACGTTCTGCTGCCGGAGGTGGAGCCCGAAACGTCGTCCCTCTCGACCATCCTGCCTAGGATTCCAAGTCTGCTTTGGGAGATTCCTGGAGATTTGGGGGATGGAACCTGAAGAGGGTTTGGGGAGGGGAGGGGCTCCGGGCGGGATAGAACACCATAGAATCTGCTCTGCAAAGCAGCCGTTCCCTCCAGGGGAATGGGTCTCGGACATCGGGAGATCAGTTGTGATTCCGGGAGGTCTCCGTGCCCCACCTGGAAGTTGGCATCCCCAGTTCTGCCAGCTGTCCCTTCCCCAGGGGTTCGCGTCCCCCCCAGCCAGCACACTTTCACCACCGCCTCTTCCTGTCTCTCCCCGCAAGAGCTTGGCCAGCAAAGCCTCCTTGCCCTCTCCTCCCCAGCCCTCTTTGGATCCATTGCAGGGAGCCACACAAACCCCAGAGCACTCCCCAAACTCTCGCAAGACTCCTTTTCTCGCACGAGAGTTCGGCAGTCATTTTAGTTGTCTGGGCAAACCTGCCGAGCACCGTGGTTCCTTAGGCAAAAGCCATGCCTAGCGGAACTGTTTTCAGAGAGCCCTGGGGGACAGAAGGCGAAGAGGACGTCACTGCCACCAGGGGTCGTTTCCTGCAGGAGCGCAGAGGAGCAGAGCTCCGGCAGTAAAGAGCCCAGGGGGCAGGCACATGCAACAAGCCCCACCCCCTGCTCCCAGCAGCCCTCAGTCAGAGCAGGAAGCAGCCAGGTAAGCTGCAGAGCTTCCCCCAGCCCCCCATCCAAAACAGTCCAGTGGCACCTTTAAGACCAAGTTTTATTCAGGGACAAGCTCTCCCTCCTCTGCGAGGACAGATCTGCATGTTCCCCCTCCCCCCCAATAGCTAGCAGTCCAAAACAGTCCAGTGGAGCCTGAGCGGTGGGTGTTGCCTTCTGACACACTTCCGGTGATGTCAGGGGGTGTGGCCTATGCAAATAAGTTATGCTAGTGAGCTCCCGCACCTCTTTTTCTACGAAATGACCCCTGTCTGCCACAGGAGGTGGTGGGGGCTACAAGCATGGACAGCTTCTAGAGGGAATTAGATAAGCACATGGAGCAGAGGCCCATCAGTGGCTATTAGCCACAAGGTATAGATAGGAACTCTCGGTCTGGGGCAAGGGATGCTCAGTATTCTTGGTGCTTGGGGGGGGGCAACAGTGAGAGGGCTCCTAGTGTCCTGGCCCCACTGATGGACCCCCTGATGGCCCCTGGTATTTCTGGCCACTGTGTGACACAGAGTGTTGGACTGGATGGGCCACTGGCCTGATCCAACAGTGGCTTCTCTTACGTTCTTATGACGGCTGGCAGAGGTGGAAACAGCAGCAGTGATCACAACTGAGGAGTAGATGGGAGAGGGTCTGGCCATGAGTGGGACGGGAGCAGGAGCATGCCGCTCCTTCCTAAAATGCCTTCCTTTGACGAGCACACAAAAGCCAGGTGTGCTGTCCAGCTGCAGTCGACTCATGGCAACTTCCCCCAAGAGAAGCAGAGGTGTTTTGCTGTTGTCTTCCTCTGCACAGAGACCTCTGTCTTCCCTGGCAGCCTCCCATCCAAGTAAGGTACTTGGAAAAGAGGTACTTCTCCCTTTCTCACAATACAAGAACTCGTGGGCACTCCATGAAACTGCTGAGCGGTCAGGTTAGAACGGATAAAAGGAAGTCCTTCTTCACCCAAAGAGTGACTAACACATGGGATTCACTGCCACAGGAGGTGGTGGTGGCTACACACATGGACGGCTTCAAGAGGGAATTATAGGCATGGACGGCTTCAAAAGGGAATTAGATAAGCATTTGGAGCAGAGGTCCATCAGTGGCTATTAGCCACAAGGTATAGATAGGGGCTCTGGGGCAAGTGATGCTCTGTCATCTTGGTGCTTGGGGGGGTCAACAGTGGGAGGGCTCCTAGTGTCCTGGCCCCACTGGTGGACCTCCTGATGGCACTGGTATTTCTGGCCACTGTGTGACACAGAGTGTTGGACTGGATGGGCCTTTGGCCTGATCCAACATTGGCGTCTCTTATGTTCTTATGTTCTTAAGTACCAGCCCTGCTTAGTTTCCAAGCCGTGACGAGCTCAGGCTAGTCTGGACTATTACGGCTGTTAATGATTACCATAGACTCCTCTTATACTGCCTTTGGGTATTCAGCTCGAAAAGGAACACTGTGTTTTAATGGTAAATCAAGAGCCCTGAAATAAGAAACGGGTGACCAGCAATGCTCCCTCTGAGCTGTGGAGTCTTGTGAGCAAAAATTCTACTTTGTGAGCCACTGGCATGAAATTTGTGAGCCAGCGATTTGGCCACTGCATAAATCAGTTTGCTCTGGAGCCCTCCTTCCTGAGCTAAGACAAAAGTCTGTGAGCCGGAGGCTAAAAGACTGTGAGCTAGCTCACACTGACTCAGCTTAGAGGGAACACAAGTCTGTGGCCTTCCCTACCTCAGCAATATCTGCCCTGCAGTGACAGATCGACAGTACTGCTAAAGCATCTCCCGGCTGCATTGGCTTTCTGGGGCCACTGTAAATTACCCTCATCTCTAGGTCCTGGGTTGGGCTTGATATAGCTTAGGGTCGCCAATCTCCAGGTGGGGCCTGAAGATCTGCTGGAATCCCAACTGATCTTCAGATTACAGAGGTCAGTTCTCTGGGAGACTAATAATAAAAATCATATGGCATTGTGTGCAGACTAGCCAGGAGATCCTAAGATTGTCTGGCACCCAGACGTTCTAGAGAGCCAGCTTGGTGTCATGGTGAAGTGCGCAGACTCTAATCTGGGAGAACCGGGTTTGATTCCCCACTCCTCCACTTGCACCTGCCTGGATGACCTTGGGCAAGCCGTATGTCTGATAAGAGCTGTCCTTGAAAAAGAGCCGTTTCTGTCAAGAGCTCTCTCAGCCCCACCTCCCTCACAGGGTGTCTGTTGTGGGGAGGGGAAGGAAAAGGAGTTTGTGAGCCGCTCTGAGACACCTTTGGGTAGTGAAGGGCGGGGTATAAATCTCTTCTTCTTCTTCTTCTTCTTCTTCTTCTTCTTCTTCTTCTTCTTCTTCTTCTTCTTCTTCTTCTTCTTCTTCTTCTTCTTCTTCTTCTTCTTCTTCTTCTTCTTTCTGTTTTAGTGTTATGTACCACTATGTGGCGAGCTAGGCTTGTTTTTAAGGCAAGAGACGTTTCAGAGGTGGTTTGCCATTGCCTGCAGTGTGTCTATAGCCAGGAGATCCAAAGATTGTCTGGCAGTCAGAAGCTCTCGCTCTTTTAGCATGATGCACCACTAGGTGGCGAGCTAAACTTGTTTTAAAGGCAAGAGACATTTCAGAAGCGGTTTGCTGTTGCCCGCCTCTGCGTTACACCCCTAGTATTCCTTGGACTAGTCGAGGCCTTCCAAAGACTAGCCAAGGCAGTCCTGCTTAGCTTCTGAGATCTGCTGGGGTCGGGCGAGCCTGGCCTATCCAGGACAGGGCAGAAGAAAAGAGATGCTTTGGAGGGCAAAAACCCTCTGGCTTTCTACCTCACTGAGGTCCCCCTCCCCTCCCGAAACACTACCTTCACCAGACTCCACCCCCAAATCTTCAGGACCGTCCCAGTCCAGAGTCGGCAGGCCTAGTCTCACCTCTGGAAAGCGCTGCCTTTCCTCTCTCTTTTATCTCAACCCTCCACCCGTGTCTTTCCCCCCCACCGCAGAGCCCTTGTATCAAACGTACCGCCAGGCCGTCATCTCCAAGGAGATCAAAAGGCAGACGGTCCCTCGCAACAGCAGCTTCAGCAGCTCGGATTATGGGGCCCCCTCCCCCGGCGAAGGTCCCTCCGGGCCTCGCGGCCCCATCCCTCACAGCACCCTATGGCAGGAGCTGCCGGCCGTGCGGGAGAGCGGCATGCTGGGAAACATGAGCTCTGAGGAGAGGAAGATGCAGGAGGTGAGTCACCCGGCAGGCACCACAATGGGGGTCCCTCTCTCTCCCCCCCCC
>NW_015172017.1:273751-340132 GCF_001447785.1 Gekko japonicus | reverse complement strand
TAATTCAGGGCTCTTTTTGTAGCAGGAACTCCTTTGCATATTAGGCGACACACCCCTAATATAGCCAATCCTCCAAGAGCTTACAGTAGCCCCTGTAAGAAGAGCTCTGTAAGCTCTTGGAGGATTGGCTACATTAAGGGTGTGTTGCCTAATATGCAAAGGAGTTCCTGCTACAAAAAGAGCCCTGAATAATAATAACAACAACAACAACAACAATAATAATAATAATAATGATGATGATGATAATAAACTTTATTGTCATGGTACATAGTACAACGAAATTAAAGATGCAATCATTTCGGTGATCTGCAACAATATTCATATACACTCACACCATTCACAACTGTCTCATAACTCCCTTAAGGTTCACAAGGAACTTAAAACCACCCATGTCACCCAGATTCCAATTTCATGCAGCATTTAAGGCAATAATAGCTCTAGAATAAAAACTTTATAAAAGGACACAAACACAAAGGGTTTTTTTTTAACTTAAAATAAAAATCATGCTTAAAACGTCAGCCCTCTTCCAATATTTTGTCTATTCCACAGTGTCTGATAACTGACACCCCTTGCTCTGAATGACTGCATCAAAATGTCTCTGCTGTTGCAATCTTGAGTGTGCTGTTCAGGTGTGTCTCTGGAAGCTGCAAACCTACCATGACGCAGCAGCGGCAGAAGTGGAAGAAGAAGCAGAAGACAGCCAGTTCCACTGCGGGCCTGATAGAAGCCCTCCGGGGGCCTGATCCGGCCCCTGGGCCGCATGTTAGACACCCCTGATTTAATGGATATCCAGCAAATTTCAGTCACTACATGGCTTGGGGACTAGGGTATCTGAAGAACCGGCTTCCCTCATAGGCTGTTGCCCGGTGATTAAGATCAGAGAGAGAGAGAGGCCCTCCTGACTGTCCCACCAATCAAAGAAGCTTATTTGGTGGGCGCACGAGCGAGGGCCTTTTCAGTGGCAGCCCCATGATTATACAACAACCTCTCCAGGAAGGTGCAACTGGCCCTCTCACTTCGGATCTTCAGGAGGCCGCTGGAGACGATTTTATTTAGGAGTGTGTTTGATTAAAGCAGTCCTAAATTGTGATTTTAAATGTTGCCTTTATGTTTTTCTAACCAGTTTGGTGTAGTGGTTGAGTGCGCGGACTCATAATCTGGGAGAACCGGGTTTGATTCCCCACTCCTCCACTTGCACCTGGCTGGATGACCTTGGGCAAGCCGTAGTTGAGAGCTGTCCTTGAAAAAGAGCTGTTTCCCTCAGAGCTCTCTCAGCCCCACCTACCTCACAGGGTGTCTGTTGTGGGGAGGGGAAGGGAAAGGAGTTTGTAAGCCGCTCTGAGACTCCAAGTGAAGGGTGGGGTATAAATCCAATCTCCTCCTCCTCCTCCTCCTCTTCTTCTTCTATATTGTAAGCTTCCTTGAGTGCCATAGGAAGAAAGGCAGCTAATCAATATCTTAAATAAAGTTAAGCCAGATCTTGGGCATTTCTGACCAGCGTTCAACTAGTCTGACCTCTGCCATGGATTCCTGTTGAGGTGTGAGGCAAACTGCCCTTTCCCCTTGCTTTGTTTATCTAGAAGATGGCAGTGACGATGATAAGAAAGTGACCTGTCGACACGCCTTATGCCGAGTCAGACTGTTGGTCCATCCAGTTCAGCATTGTCTGACAAGCACGATAGCTTTCCAGGGCTCTGGGCAAAGCAAGGTCTTTCCCAATCCCTGTTACTTGAGATCATCTAAGTGAAGACGCCAGACCTGGAACTGAGCCACGGCGTGCATTAAAAAAAGGTTGGGAATGTTTGCAAACTGGGCACCGGGGTTAGAAAGTAGTCCCGTTGGATTGTACCTGGGGTTGGGCTCTTGGAGCGTTATAAGACTGTTGAATCACCGGGAACGTCCCTCTGTTGCTCACTTTCCCCTGAGCTGTAATGAAAGAAGTTGGGTTACAGAAGCTTAAGATCTCTATGCCCTGCCCATGGAAATGACAAGGACAGCAAACATAGACAGGGCCTTCTTAGTGGTGGCTCCCCTTGAAGTTCCACTAACACTTGCTTTATTACCATTTAGGCAGCAGGAGTTGACATCCCCCCCCCCCCACTTGAACTTTTAATTACAACTGTTATCCCATTGCTGGTATGTTTATTCTTGGCTTATTTTCTCACCTGCTGATGCTTCATTCAGGTCTGTTCTGCTTAAAGTTGACAGCCATTAGCTGGCAACCGTGGAGGAGGGGCTAGGACGGGAGGAATGATGTTGCACCAGTGGCATGACATCACTTCTGGAGAATACCCGGAAGTTATGTCACATTGCTGGCATGACCCAGTGCTGCAGTCTAGGATTCAGGTAAAACTCTACGGTAAAACCATAGAAGTTTGCCTGAATCCTAGAGCGTCACATCAGCTTCACACCAGCGACGTGATGTCGCTTCCAGCATGATGCTGCCTTTTAAAATATTGTTTTCCTCACCAGTGTCCCAGCAGGCAACAGAGAGGGAGGCAGGGAGGTCTCCCTGATTTTGCTGCTGACTATCTGTCAGATGCTCGTTTTCATGTTTTTATAGTATAGATTTACTGGCAGAGAGAGGTTGAATTGAATTGTTTTTAAAGTTGCCGTATCGTTGCCTTTCTACACTTCCCTGGTAAAGTCTAGTAAAATTTATCGTTAGCTGCTTGAGACAGATCCTGGAGCGACAAGGTCCAAATAGCCTCCCCTGAAAGGCTTTAGACTCTGCTGAGAACCTCCTGGTGACCCCTGGCCTTAAAGACGTCCGGCTGTCCTTGATCAGAGCCAGGGCCTTTTTAGCCTCTGCTCCCACCTGGTAGAACTCTCTGCCAAATGTCATCCGCGCCCTCCAGGACCTTGGGACCTTGTGCAGTTCTGCAGGGCGTGTAAGGCCGAGATGTTCTGCCAGGATTTTGGTTCAGGACAGCAACGGGTACCCGTCATATCTGGCACTCCCTTCCCCTCCCCCCCCCCTTGCATTTTCTTGCTCACTCAGAAGAGAGCAATGCAATTTGTACTTGCTTTTGCGCCATCTTGATGTTGTTTTAGCTGTTTTGACTCTTGGATTTTGAATCGTACAGTCTCTGTTGTTAACCACCCTGAGCCGGTTTGGTGTTGTGGTTAAGTGCGCAGACTCTAATCCGGGAGAACCGGGTTTGATTCCCCACTCCTCCACTTTCACCTGCTGGATGACCTTGGGCAAGCCACAGTTCTGTCAGAGCTGATCTTGAAAGAGCCGTTTCTGTCAGAGCTCTCTCAGCCCCACCTACCTCACAGGGTGTCTGTTGTGGGGAGGGGAAGAGACACCTTTGGGTAGTGAAGGGCGGGGTATAAATCCAATCTCTTCTCTGCAAATTGTAATGCTCTAATTGTAATTTTATTGTTAATAAGTTATATTGGCTGTTTTATTGATTATTTTTAGATGTACTGCATTAATCTTTACTGGTTTTTAATTGTTGTAAGCCGCCCTGAGCTGCTTTGGCGGGAGGGCGGGATAAAAATCTAATAAATAAATAAATAAATAATTCTTCTTCTCTGTGAACTCAGAGAAAGGCCAGTTTATACATCTAAATGATAAAAAAGAAATAATAAAGAAACAGCAACCCAGCATAACAGGCTGTGCCCCTGGTTCAACCCCTCTGCACCACCACCCCTTAAGGCTCTGGGCGACCTTAGGCCTACCTCACAGGGCAGTTGTGAAGGTGAAATGGAAGAAAGGGACCCTGTATACCACCTGGGGTAAAGGCAAGATGGAAGCAAAATCTACAACCGCGCAGCACCCAGGCATCTTCTCCCACTTGCTTTCTCCAAGCACTGGCTCAAGTGCCAGGAAACATCTTTCCCTGGAGCCTTCTGCATGCACCAGCGTGCTCGGTGGGCAGGGTCTGACCTCATTCCCACTGGTATTTGGAGAAGAGTCGGCTGTTTCTTGTCTCCTCCAGACTTGAGCTCAGAGGAGATAAGATCTTGTCTCACTCTGAGTCCTCTGGCAAGCACAGAGGAGTTGTGTGTGTGTGTGGGGGGGAGCAGTTCTTATGCCCCTTGATGTGAGCTTTTGGATGCGATCAGAAAAAGCAGGAATCTCTCCCGGCACAAACAGAGAAATGTCCAAAATCCTTTGCACAAGCCAAGAGTGACGAAGGGGGAGACACAAATCGAGGACTGTTGGTCTTCCATTTCCCCCCCCCTCCCCAGCAAAGCAATTTCTTATAGTAGAATAATTAGACTTAATAATTCACTTTTGACCCACTTTGGATGCGCTTCAGCAATTGTTAGCAAGCGGATTTACCTGTTTCACACGATAAAATCCAGTAGCAAAGTGGATTGGAAGTGCATTATTCAGCATGCGAGGAACCACCCGAACTAGCATTAGCTGCCTCCTGTTTCGCTCCCTGCCCCTCTCCTACCACTGACCTGGCTGCTCCGCATTTCTTCTTTCCCACCTCCAGAGCCTTTTTGAGGTGGTGACGTCAGAGGCCTCCTACCTGCGTTCGCTGACCCTGCTGATCGAGCACTTCATGGAGTCTCGCGATCTGGCAGCCACCATCCTTGTGCGCGAGCACCGCATCCTCTTCTCCAACATCCGCAAGGTCAAGGAGGTCAGCGAAAGGTCAGCTCCGCCTCTTCCCCTCTGACCCCTTGGCCCCCGCCATCTGGGATCCACTCTAAAAACAAAAGGAGGCCAATGAAGGCGGAGCTACAATCCCTGCCTGTTAGTGTTCACTATGGGCTGAGGTACAGATCTGGAAGAATTGCATGGTATAGCCCTGAACAGGCATTCTGGAAGGGCTGTAACATATGATTTTTCTCATCCATAATGAATGTAAGTCCGCCCTTTAAAAAAATAGACCAATTAAAGGTGGGGCTGTGTTCCCAGCTTGTTTGTGCTCATTATGGGATGTGGTACTGGTTCAGAGGAATTGCATGGTACAGCCCTGCGCAGGCATTCTGGAGGGGCTGTACCACTTGATTTTTTTCTAATCGATCATGAACACGAGCACGCTGGGAATTCAGCCCATCTTGTGGTTGCAGGATCACATTTTCAAATGCCGCCCCACAAGGAAAGAAAACTCTGTGTCCCGTTTGAGGTTGTTCCTAACACCAATTCCTCCCCCCCTTGTGTGCCAACAGATTCTTGCATGACTTGGAAGGCCGCCTCGCCGAGAGTCTGCAGATTTCAGACGTCTGTGACATTGTGGAGGAACATGCAAAGCAAAGCTTCTCGGTCTACATTGACTACGTGCGCAACCAACTGTACCAGGAGAAGACATACAGCACCCTCATGTGAGTGAGAGCACAAGGGAACGGGCCTGTGGGACTGAATCCATGGCTTCCGCATAGCAACAGGGACATTTGCAAAACTCCCCTCCCCTTGGTCTAAATAATGCGGGGTTCACATTTACCACCCACGAATCGAGGTGACCAGTGTTCCCTCTAAGCTGAGTCAGTGCGAGCCAGCTTACAGTTTTTTAGCCTCCAGCTCGCAGATTTTTGTCTCAGCTCAGGAAGGGATGGCTCCAGAGCAAACTAATTTATGCAGTAGCTTAAGACGGGGACGGCAAAGGATGAGACGGTTAGACAGTGTCATAGATGCAACGAACATGAAATTGAGCGAACTTCAGAGGACGGCGGAAAACAGGAGGGCCTGGCGAGACCTTGTCCATGGGGACGGCAAAGGGTGAGATGGTTAGACAGTGTCGTAGATGCAACGAACATGAAATTGAGCGAACTTCAGAGGACGGCGGAAGACAGGAGGGCCTGGCGAGATCTTGTCCATGGGGACGGCAAAGGGTGAGATGGTTAGACAGTGTCGTAGATGCAACAAACATGAAATTGAGCAAACTTCAGAGGACGGCGGAAAACAGGAGGGCCTGGCGAGATCTTGTCCATGGGGACGGCAAAGGATGAGACGGTTAGACAGTGTCATAGATGCAACGAACATGAAATTGAGCAAACTTCAGAGGACGGCGGAAGACCGGAAGGCCTGGCGAGATCTTGTCCATGGGGACGGCAAAGGATGGGATGGTTAGACAGTGTCATTGATGCAACGAACATGAAATTGAGCAAACTTCAGAGGACGGCGGAAAACAGGAGGGCCTGGCGAGATCTTGTCCATGGGGTCGCGAAGAGTCGGACTCGACTGTGCGACTGAACAACAATCGCTCGCTCACCACTTTAATGCCAGTTGCCCACAAAGCAGAAATTTTTGCTGACAAGACTCCACAGCTTAGAGGGAGCGTTGGAGGTGACCCCCAACCTGCTGCCTCCTCATTCCCAGGGCTGAGTATTTTGGATATGATGGAAAGTTCATGATCTCTTTCACCAAACTGAGCGTCTTCAGTATCTGGCAGAGCTGGAGAAGAGCTCTGAGGAACAAATGTGGTGCAGTGGTTAGAACTGAGGAGACCTGAGGTGAAATCTCTGCTAAGCTCCCTTGCTGAGCCTTACTTTACCTCATACAGTTGTTGTAAGGAGGATAAAATGGAGCAGAGGGGAACCACATGCACTGTTCTGAACCCCCTTGAGGAAGGGGGGAAAATGTGAACAAAACAGAGTCAGCATGACGTAGTGGTTAGAGTTTGGGACGACGATCTGGTGGACCCGGGGTTTGAGTCCCCATTCTGCCAGGCAAGCTTGCTCACTGACTTCGGGGCAGTCATTCACTCTCAGCTGAAGCTGCCTCACAGGGCGGTTGTTGCGAGGCAGAAATGAAGGTGAGGAGGGCAATGGGCAGTGCTCCCTCCAAGCTGTGGAGTCTTGTGAGCAAAAATTCCGCTTTGTGAGCTACTGGCATTAAAGTTGTGAGTGAGCGATTCGGCTGCTGCATAAATTAGTTTGCTCTGGAGCCCCATCCTTCCTGAGCTGAGACAGAAATGTGTGAGCCAGAGGCTGAAAAACTGTGAGCTAGCTCACACTAACTCAGCTTAGAGGGAACACTGGCGATGGGGTAACCCGCTCTGAGGAGAACAGTGAGTTATAAATGCAAAAAAAAATTTAAAAAGAGGAGCTTTCCGACATCACAGCACATGAGCAATGTACGTATCTCTTGAGGAGAGCCGGTTTGGTGTAGTTGTTAGGAGCACGGACTCTAATCTGGGAGAACCGGGTTTGGTCCCCCACTCCTCCACATGCAGCCGATGGTGTTACCTTGGGTCGGTCACAAGTTCTCTCAGAGCAGTCCTAGAAAGAGCTCTCTCAGCCCCACCTACCTCACAGGGTGTCTGTTGTGGAGAGAGGAAGGGAAAGGAGGTTGTAAGCTGCTCTGAGACTCTGGCAGGGTATAAATCCAATCCCTTCTTCTTCTTCTTGAAGCATTGTATTTCCTGTAATCACAGAAGCTGGGTACAGAATTCTGCTTGTTCCTTGGCATATGAAGCCAGCCCCCCCCCCCCCCCCTGAGACCAAGTCCAGCCTTTGGTCCCCGTAGCTTAGCTTTCTCTATCCTGCCCGTCAACAGCCGGCCCCACAGAGCTTGAAACGGGGTCTGCCAGGCAGTGATCCTTGCGGGCTTTCTGCACCTGTCCACGCTTTACCCACTGACTCCGCCCGCCTCCTCCCTCCCCTCCCAGGGAGAAGAACCCTCAGTTCGCCGTCGTCGTGACTCGCCTGCAGGAGCTGCCGGAGTGTCAGCGTCTCCCCTTCATGTCCTTCCTGCTGCTTCCTTTCCAGAGGATCACCCGCATCAAGATGCTCATAGAGGTGGGCGGACGTCCTCAACCGAGAGCTCTGCCCGTGGAGCCCTCCTCCCTTCTGTTTCTGTCCTACCTGCAAAGGCGTCTAAGTGGGGTTGGATCTCGCCAGGGCTATTTTTGGGCAGGAACACACAGGAACGGAGTTCCGGCTGGCTTCCAAGTTGGCCACACCCAGCAGGAACTCATTAGCATAATAGGCCACACCCAACAGCAGGAACTCATTAGGATTGGCTACATTAGGGGTGTGTGGCCTAACATGCAAAGGGGTTCCTGCTACAAAAAAAGGCCCTGGGTAAACAGAATAAGAAGCAAAAGGTGGGTGTGGCTGGGTGAGCACACTTCTGGTAACATGGGGGTGTGGCCTAATATGCCAATGAATTGTGCTGTCAGGGGTGTGGCCTAATATGCTAATGTGTTTCTGCTGTTGGGTGTGGCCTATTATGCTAATGAGTTCCTGCTGGGCTTTTTCTACAAAAAAAGTCCTGGATCATGCTATGAAGTGGGAGCCACAGCCTGACAACCAGAACCATATTGAGTGGTGGCGGAAAGGGCCGTCCAGTTGCACCTGATTTATGGCAGCCCCACGGGATTTTTGAGGTGGAGGGTGAACAGAGGTGGTTCGGGATCTCAGAGGCCCAGGCTCAGTTCCCCACTCTGCCATGGACGCTTTCGGAGTGGCCTCGGGCCAGTCGTGCACTCTCAGCCTGAATCACCTCACAGGGCCGTTGTGAGGAGAAAACAGCTCGGGAGAATGATAGAGGCCGCTTTGAGTAAGTCAATAAATAAGTGAAAGATTCGTCCCACCCTTCCTTCCCCATCCAATTTTGTTCCGTCTCCTAGAACATCCTGCGTCGGACGGAGGAAGGCTCTTTGCGAGAGCAGAATGCCATGAAAGCTTTGGCCTCCGTTTCCAAGGTGAGCCAAATGAGAACAGTGATGGTTCTTCTCCTTCTTCTCCTCCTCCTCCTCCTCCTCATCATCATCGTATGGCATTGTGTGTAGAATAATCAGGAGATCTGGCAAGCAGAAGTGCTAGCTCTTTTAGCATTATGCACCACCAGGCCTGTAGTCAGGATTTTTTAAAGTCAGGGGGCATTTAAATTTCTTATAGGGCACTGGCTAATCGAATCAAAGGAATACCCGGCTCCAGCGTTCCCTCTAAGCTGTGGAATCTTGTGAGCAAAAATTCTACTTTGTGAGCGACTGGCATGAAAGTTGCAAGCAAGTGATTGGGCTGCGGCAAAAATCAGTATGCTCTGGAGCCATCCTTCCCGAGCTGAGACAGAAACGAGTGAGCCGGAGGCTAAAAAACTGTGAGCTAGCTCACAGTTTTTTAGCCTCCGGCTCACTCGTTTCTGTCTCAGCTCGGGAAGGATGGCTCCAGAGCATACTGATTTTTGCCGCAGCCCAATCACTTGCTTGCAACTTTCATGCCAGTCGCTCACAAAGTAGAATCTTTGCTCACGGGACTCCACAGCTCAGAGGGAGCATTGCCTGGCTCCTTCCCTGCATTCGCCACTGCTCGGGGGCCCTGGGCTGGATGGGAAGTCGTGGGGGCCTTGCCAGTAAGTCAGGGGGCCTCGCCCCGAGATGCCCCACTGTGGCTACGGACCTGTGCACCACTAGGTGGCGAGTTAGATTTGTTTTTAAGGCAAGAGACGTTTCAGAGGTGGTTTGCCATTGCCTGTCTCTGTGTCACAACCCTGGTATTCCTTGGAGGTCGCCCTTCCAAATACTAACCATGGCCAACCCTGCTTAGCTTCCAAGATCTGAAGAGATCAGGCTCACCTGGGCTATCCAGGTCAGGGCATGGTTGTCATAATTCCGAGAAAGGGATTGGCAAGGGTTTGAGGAGGAAATCCTGTCCGTCCCGTCCCCCGTCCCCCCCCCCCGGGTCTCGGTCTCTGGTTTCTCTCTGACCTCCTTTTCTCCTCCACACCCCTCTCCTGTTATTTGTAGTTGTTGCTGCCCAAACACCAGGGTGTTTTTTCCCCATTGCCCATAAAGTTATGTGTTTATTTTCAAGCATCTGTATGTCGTTTTTCTCCTCGACGGGGCCGTTAGAACACAAAGACACAATTGCAAACCAAACACCGTAGCTGCAGCAGACCCTGTTTTATAGATTTTTCACAAGGGTCAGCACTTAGTTTTTAGAAACTGTGGTGCGTAAACAATACAGTTTTCCTTCCACGTAAAGCAGTCAGTTTCTCATTCTCTTGCTTCTTCCCCCCCTTCCCCAATCCCGGATCCAGATAATAGAGGAATGCAACTCAGAGGTGGGGCGCATGCGTCACATGGAAGAGCTGATCCACATCGCCAGCAAGATCGAGTTCGACAAGCTGAAGGTCAGGATTTGGCCCTCGCGCCTTTCCTTTTCTGGGTCTGCTCCAACTTGCCCGGGCCGTGTTTCCCCGTTCCCCATTTGTTGCTCCAGGCAAATTCAGTTCTTGCTTCCTGAATTGAGCAACACGGCAACAGCCCGTTAAGTTAGCTGTTTTCTCATGGTGAACATCTGTTTCTCTTCCCCCTTTGCCACTATATATGTGTTATGCTCAGTCAACAGAAATGGGAAATCTTTCTATTGGGTTTTCCCCGAGTCACTCAGATAATCCCAGATAGCTCCTTTGAAAAGGCACACAGTGCATCTTTTGTTCTGCAAGGCATGGTTTACATAGCGGAGGGCGGTGTTGCTAGAATTGGGCTTTGTTGTTTGGTTCTCTTTTTGAAACGCCGCTCACATTAGGGCTACCGAGCCCCCCAAGTGGAGCGGAGGATCCCCCTCCCACAAGTTCCCATTGGCTGCTGCCACTCCAAGCAGCAGCAGGGAGAAAATTTAAAAAACCTCACTGGGGTTGTGAGTGTGGTGATGTCGCTTCGGGGGAATAGCAGGCGCTCTAGGAGTCGCCAGAAACTCTGTTGCTTTGCCATAGAGTTTCCAGTGATTCCTAGAGCTACTGCCATCACTTCCAGGGTTCCCTCCCCCGGAAGGGACATCACCATGACTGTGACACCGTATCCTCACCCCAACCCTGTTGCCAGGCTAGCCCACACCTTGTGTCTATATGAATGACCCACTTGGTTGGTCCTGCAAGTCCATTTCGGTGGCAAGGCCCACAGTGACCTGGGTGACATAGGGTTGATGTGTCCTGAACCGAAGGCCGGAAGTGATGACATTTGGGGGGGGACCTTCTCTGACTCCTCTCTTTGGCTGTTCCCCACGATCCAGGCAGTGCCCATCATCTCTCAGAGTCGGCAGCTACTGAAGCAGGGCGAGCTGTTGGAGGTGGTGCATCGCGGCACCATCTTTGGCAACAAGCCCAAACTGGTCCCCATATACCTCTTCCTCTTCAACGATCTGCTCCTCATCACCCAGCGGAAGAGGTGAGTGGCTGCTCTCCCTGGGCCTAAGGGCCGAACTGGACGTGCGCAGGGAGTCCCGTGTCTGAGACTTCCCTGTGGCTGAGACACGCATGGGAAGTTCTTCCAAGGTTGCAGCCAACCTTTTGTGATTTCAGGGCAAGGGATGTTCAGAGGTGTCCTGCCGTGGCCTGCCTCGGCATGGCAACCCTGCAATTGCTTCAGTTAATGTCGAAAGAAGCCAATATTAAATCTCTTTGACAAATATTTTTGCAGTTGAGACTTGTGTAGCTGTAGAGTGGGACCTTACCTTGCGTTAATGCAATAATTCGTTTTCTAACTTGTGGTTATATTTGAATGGTGAGGACAAAGAAGAAAAAAGGGGGAAAAAACTGAACCTAAACCTAGAATTCAGAACCTAAAAAGGTTAGTCAAGAATAGAAGAGGGCCATCTCTGAAAATCTAATTATGAAACGTACAAAAATATACATGTATTTATTCAACATAAATTAAAATAACAAACAAGGGCCCATTCCTACCTCATATACAAATATAAAAACATACAAGGGCTAATAAGATAGACCTAATGCGTTTTGGCCTTTACAGGTCTTCCTCAGAGGTCTAATACAGACAGAACATGTTGGCTGATATGCAAAAATACATACAATCATACATATATGGAATAAAGACCAGAAACCAATTGCTGTAAAAATAAAAGAAATAGAAGATTAGACACATATACTACTAACAAATACATTGTAAATACATTGTAAATATATTACCAAACAAAAAACCATTGACTTACTTCCAAAGTTTAACCACTGGGCAAAGAAAAGAAATACAAAAATACAAATGAAGCCTCCAGTGCAATCACATGTCCAGTAGTACTTCTCTAGAAACAATAAAAGTATATGAGTCAATGCATTTACAAGGGCTAATAAGGTCTATCTTATTAGCCCTTGTATGTTTTATATTTGTATATGAGGTAGGAATGGGACCTTGTTTGTTATTTTAATTTATGTTGAATAAATACATGTATATTTTTGTACGTATATTTGAATGGTGGTCAGCAGGGCTTTTTTTGGTAGAAAAAGCCCACCAGGAACTCATTAGCATAATAGGCCACACCCAACAGCAGAAACTCATTAGCCTATTAGGCCACACCCCGACAACCCAGCTCATGAACCTATTAGGCCACACCCCCATGTTACCAGAAGTGTGGTCATCCAGCCACACCCACCTTTTGCTTGTTATTCTGTTGACCTTGTTTGTTGTCAAAACCCAGGGCTTTTTTTGTAGCAAGAGCCCCTTTGCATGTTAGGCCACACACCCCTAATGTAGCCAATCCTAATGAGTTTCTGCTGTTGGGTGTGGCCTATTATGCTAATGAGTTCCTGCTGGGCGTGGCCAACTTGAGAGCCAGCCGGAACTCCGTTCCTGTGCGTTCCTGCCCAATAATAGCCCTGGTGGTCAGGGAAATTGACAAATGCTGGTCAGGGAAAGTCAGGGAAATTAAAAATTTCAGTGGCAACCTTGGAGGAGGAAGTTGGGGCTGGAGTGCCTTTGCTAGGAGACAAGACCTTGCAGGAGAGGGACGGGACAGCTCAGTTGACTGAGGTCCAGGAGGTGATGGGAATCTGGAATGCCGGAGGAGGAGAGGAGATTGGATTCATACCCCGCCCTTCACTACCTGAAGGAGTCTCAGAGCGACTTACAATCCCCTTTCCCTTCCCCTCCCCACCACAGACACCCTGTGAGGTCGGTGGGGCTGAGAGAGCTCTTTCAAAGATGGCTCCTGAGAGAACAGCTCTGAGAGAACTTGTGACTGACCCAAGGTCACACTGGCAGCTGCATGTGGAGGAGTGGGGAATCAAACCCGGTTCTCCCAGATTAGAGTCCACACTCCTAACCAAACTGGTGCCTGGGAAAGATTGTTGGAAAAGCTCAGACCTTGGCGTTACCAGAGAAGGTGACGTAAAATATGCCTCCCAGAGAGAAGCAACTGAGAAGATAGCCCAAGATGGGGTAGCCGTGTTAGTCTGCCTGTGGCAGTAGAAAAGGGCAAGAGGACTGAGGCAGTCGCAAAAGGAGAGGCAACTCGGGTGAGAGATTCTGGTGAACAGGCAAGATGAGTAATTCGTAGTAGAGGAACAGCAGAGGTGTGGTTGATCCTGGGGAGACACCTTGTGGTGAGAACAGAGATGTGAAGGCCCGGAAAAAACCCGTTTTATTTCCATTTTTTTCCTGAAGCCTTTTGGTTTTTTTCCGAAAAATTGAAAAAAGAAAAAAAAATGATTATGGAACGTTTTATTTTAACACGATGAATAAAATATTTTAAGACAAGGTGTTCAAATATTTTCCAAGGTGTTCAAATATTTTCCAAATCATTTCACATATATATATATGGTATCAGATTGATCTAATTACCATATATATATATATGGTATCAGATTGATCTAATTTCTGTGCACTGAGGACAAGCAAGTCCTAGGTTACAAACTGAACCCTCCAATGCAAGAACAAGATGCATGTCTTCCTTTAGGAGGTGCGATTGTCAGAAGAAAATAAAAAAGTTTCAGTTTTGTTTTTGCATGTGGGTGGGTATTCTGTTTGAAATAATTGTTTGGATACACTATATTTTTAATATGCTAGTTGTGATAATTTCGTGCCAAGTAAAAATGTCCATAGTCATATTTTATGTTCCTAAAGTAACAGAATGACTTTCAATCTAGAAAAGACAAAAGAAATGCTAATGTAGCATTTTTCAATTTTTCCGAAAATTTCGGGTTTTTCCCCGGGGGAAAAACGGGAAAAAAACGAGTTTTTTTCCAGGCTTCAAAATTTCCGGAAGTTTTACATCTCTAGGTGAGGATCGTGAGTGACTAAATAAAAGAGCACCTGAATAGACCTCTTATAACTCTCTGACCCTGGAGATTTTGGGGATGAGGCCTGGGGAGGGCGGGGTTTGCTCCCTTTGTCAGGTAGTTTGTCAGGAAGCTTTGACTCCCAGAAGTCCGTACCCAAAAAATCTTGTTCTCTACGTTGCTGTTGGGCTTGAATCTAGTTGTTCACCTGCAGACCACTAACACTAGAGAGCGACTGTGGAGATGGGGAAGACGGGATTTGGATTGGAGCTGACACCCCGGGGCAGGAGGAAATGAATCTTTCCTCATTCCCCCAGTAGGGACGGCTCCCCTGTGGGTGATCTGCGACAAAGCAATTTCTGACAGAGAAATGCCAGGCAAAAACACTTTGTCAGGTAGTCTGTCGGGGAGCGTCGGCCCTCAAAAGTTCATACCCCCCAAAATCGTGTTCTCGACGTTGCTTCTGGACTTGAATCTGACCCAGGGAGCTTTGACGCTCCAAAGCGCATACCCCCAAAATCTTGTTGGTCTCTAAGCTGCTACTGAACTGGAACCTAGCTTTTCTACTGTTACACATGCAGCGACAGGGGTCATTTCGTAGGAAAAGAGGTGCATGAGCTCATTAGCATAACTTATTTGCATATGCCACACCCCCTGACATCACCGGAAGTGTGTCAGAAGGCACCACTGGACTGTTTTGGATTGCTAGCTATTGGGGGGTGGGGGGAACGTGCAGATCTCTCTTCGCAGAGGAGGGAGAGCTTGTACCTGAATAAAACTTGGCCTTAAAGGTGCCACTGGACTGTTTTGGACCGGGGGAACTCTGCAACTTACCTGGCTGCTTCTTGCTCTGACTGAGGGCTGCTGGGAGCAGGGGGTGGGGCTTGTTGCATGTGCCCGCCCCCTGGGCTCTTTACGGCCGGAGCTCCGCTCCTGTGCAGGAAATGACCCCTGTGCAGCGATCTGATTCCAGAGTCGGTCCCAATTCCTTACCTTACCTTTTCCTTCAGTTCCGAACGCTTTGTCGTGCTGGATTATGCCCACCGCTCGCTCGTTCAGGCCCAGGGCTGCGGGGACGCTTTTGCAGGCAACAGTTCCGAAAACAGCTTCTACCTGACCCTGCTCGAGAACCACCAAGGCCGGAGTATCGACCGCCTCTGCCGTGCCCCGACACAGTGAGTGGTTGGGTCGGAGGCTGGTGAGCTCGAAAGGGGAGTGTCTCAAAGGGTACAGATGCTATGGAGGGAGTCAACAAGAGTTGGATGGGTTTTTCCCCAAAGCGTTCAAACTTGGACGGTTGTCGACTGGAGCAGAAGGCGTGGCCACGCAAGACGTCTGTCACCGAAGACAGAAGTGTCAGACTCATTTGTTATGAGGGCCAGATCATCTGACATAATGTCACTTTGTCAGGCTAGGCCACGTGTGCCATAAAATGTAAAGCCAGGTACTGGAGATATAAATGTTATAAAAGGACACCGGCAAACCCAATTAACGGTATCATTTTTTTTTTACTCGATTTACAAACAAAAGCAATTGATTGCTAGTGGTGAAAGCAACTGATTTCCTGGGGGACCCACAAAAGCCCTAGTAAATGTATTTAATCATAGGCAAGACTAGGTTTTTTCTAAGGGATGCCATAAAAGGGGGAGTACCTTCCGTTTCCAGTTGCTCGTGGGCCGGATGTGTGCCCTGGATGGGCCAGTTCCGGCCCCTGGGCCGTATGTTTGCCACCCTTGACCTAAGAGCTGCACTGTCGTGCGAGATTTTAACCGAGAATAGTCAAGTACAAGTGGGAACAGGCCTACCACTTGTCGAGCCCTTTCCGTAGGGAGCTTCCTGATACGGAATCAGACCATTGAGTCCATCTGGCTCAGCGTTTTCTCCTTTGACTGGCCGTGGCTCTCCAAGATCTGCATGTGGGGAGGGGGAGGGTGCTGCAGTCCTTTTGCTCCAGGAGACCAGGACTGAATCTGGGACCTTATTTGGGCAGCGCGTTCAAGGTACCAGGACACTTCTTCCCCTGCAAAACCTCCATGGTTTATGCCTTTGGTTCCAGATCAGACATGCATCGCTGGATGGGCGCCTTCCCCTGCCATGAATCCCAGCCCAACAGCAAGCAGGAAACCATCTACGAGGATTGGGGTGAGACCCTCGGCTTCCTCCCTCCCTCTTGTATCCTACCAGCAGAATGTATCAGTCCTGTCGGGAGGGTTACCATCAGTGCTCCCTCTAAGCCAGGGGTGTCAAACTCATTTGTTATGAGGGCCAGATCTGACATAAATGAGACCTTGTTGGGCCGGGCCATGTGTAGCGGAGATATAAACTTTACAAAGGACACAGACAAACACAATTAACGATTTTTAAAACTTTAAATAACACATTTCCAGTGAGTTCGACACCCCTGCCTAATCTGTTTTGTGAGCAAAAATTTTACTTTGTCTTGTGAGCAAAAATTCTTCTTTGTGAGCGACTGGCATTAAAGTTGTGAGCGAGCGATTTGGCTGCCGCATAGATTAGTTTGCTCTGGAGCCATCCTTCCTGAGCGAAGACAAAAACGCATGAGCCAGAGGCTAAAAAAACCTGCGAGCCAGCTCACACTAACTCAGCTTAGAGGGAACATGGGCTGCCAGCCTTCAGATGGGGTCTGGAGGCCTCCCAGGGTTGCAGACTACAGAGATCTGTTCCTCTGGAGGAAATGGCTGCTTTGGAGGATGACTCTGTGGCATTATACTCCGCCCTCCCTAGACTCCACTCCCAAATCTCCAGGTATTTCCCGACGCAGAGTTGGCAACCACAACTGTGGTTCTTTGCCTGAGTTGAGTGGCGTGGCTTCTGTGACTGCTGAGAGGTCTGGAGCGTTATCCGTCTGGAAGGCCAGTGGCAGATACACCAGGGGCTGGTTCTTCCTACTTCCTGCCGAAGGGACGCACTTCCTGCTCGAAGGCACCTTCCCGTTTCTCATTGCCTGGGCCAGAGCTGTGCTATCAGCTGAGTACATCTCTATCCCACGCTGCCTCCAACAAATTCCGGCTGGCGCATACAGTTCTCCCCTTTCCTGTTTTCTTCCTACAGCAGCCCTGAAGTGTAGGGTTGGGTGAAACTGAGCAGCTGGCCCAAGATCACCCAGAAGACATCCTGGTAGCAAGGGGATTTGAACCCGAGTGGTGCAAATTGTAGCCTGATATTCTAACCGCAATTCTACCTGGTCTCTGTGGCCTCCAGTTCAGATCTGCGGAAGGAGCCTTGGTTTGGATCTATGCTTTTGTTTTAAAATATTTTTAATCAATATATTTATTTACATCATTTGCATCCTGCCCTTACAAGGGCCACCGAGATGGCCAACAATTTAAAACAAAAGATGATAAAATCACCTATTAAAGCCGTGTGAAATTCAGGTACCTGTTCAGCTTCACTCTCCAATCCAGTCCACCTTCCTGCCCAAGAGTTACCAGTTCTCCTTGGCTCTAAACCTTCCTGGTGGCTTTCCCCATCATCTCACTGGACTTTCCACTTCCTTTGCAGCTTCTCCCTGCAATATCCTATGGCTGATGTTCCCTCCCTCAGCAGCTTGTAAGCAATGTTCCCTCTAAGCTGTGGAATCTTGTGAGCAAAAATTCTACTCTGTGAGCTCCTGGCATTGAAGTTGTGAGCAAGCGGTTTGGCTCCTGCATAAATTAGGTTGTTCTGGAGCCACCCTTCCTGAGCTAAGACAAAAATGTATGAGCCGGAGGCTAAAAAACGGTGAGCTAGCTCACACTGACTCAGCTTAGAGGGAACACTGCTTGTAAGATGTTCTGGTATCGGGATCTCTCAACAGCTCCCGTCATTGTAGTAGGCCCGTCTTTTCTTTTTTCCCCCTTCCAATTTTAAAATGTTTATTAAGAGGAAGTATAACATATCAAAACATATAATAACTGCAGAACAGTATACAAATGTCCTGAGAATCCAGAATTAATCACCATTAAAAAATTTTTTACAACATACATCAACAGTCATAACAAACTAAGTTAGTACTAAATCCGTTCACCTATACATAAGTGCTGTGTGAGCTGTGAATCCGATAGAATTGAGTCAAGTCTAAAAGATAACATCTTCAGGAGTCTGCAACTCCTCTATGAAAGGCTTGCTCTCAAAGGTTTACAAGATTTTAATATCTGCTGAAGGTTCCCGACCCATTCCTTGCCAAGAAATGTGGAAAGCAGACCTGGCCCGTCTTTGAGATCACGACAGAAAGCCAGTTTTCGTTTTGTTTGTTCCACATGTGCTGGGGAATTGCTTTTCCTGCACTTGACTTGTGCTGAGGTCTCTTTCTCCCTCTCCCTCCAGACTGTCCCCAGGTACAGTGCATTGAGGCTTACGCAGCCGCCCAGGCTGACGAACTGAGCCTAGAACCCACCGACATTGTCAACGTCCTTCGCAAGACCAACGAGGGTAAGTGTCTGCTGCTCCAATCAAACCCATGCCAGTGTGAAGTCCGAACACAAATATTAGGAGATCCTTTGCAGAACGGAAAGGATAATAGCATAAATAAAAGGATAACGGCCATTTTGGAAGGATTTCATTAGCTGATACATTTTGCAGCCGCATGCGGCACAGGGAGTCTTGGTACCTTGCTCCCTTGCTTTATGGATTGTCCAACATTCCATAGGTGTAGAGCCATATTTGTGTCTCCCTTTTTAATAGATCGGGTTTGTCTTCTAGCCCATCGTATGTTACAGATTCTTTTGTCTGGAAGTGATCGTAATACCTCTCCGTCAGTTGCCAATTTTTCCCTGTGTCATAAAATTTAATAGATAGTCCGATTTGGACAACTTGGTGCTCTAATTGTTATGGTTGTAATTGTTGTTATCATTATCATTGTTCTTTTGTTGTTGTCTTGTGGCTGAACTGTTGATGCTCGAGACTGTAGTCACAAGAGCAGAGAATCAGCGGAATTGAATAGGATAAATAAAGGGATGAAAGGACTCAGATCTCCACTTCTACTCTACTGTGTCTGACGAAGGGAGTTTTAACTCCCAAAAGCTGATCCCCTGAAACTCTTGCTGGTTTTTAAGGTGCTATTGAACTTGTATCTAACTGTTCTACTGCAGACCAACACGGCTCCCCTCTGAAGCTTTGCAGAAATGGGAACTGTAAGAGCAGGGGGGAGGTGACTGTACCATGTTCGTAGCGCCATTCACATTATAGACCCCCGCCATCAATACCTGGCTTTTCTTAGGCTGGTTGTCTAGTAAAGGTAAAGGTTCCCTTGCTCGAAAGCCAGTCGAGTCCGACTCTAGGGTTGCGGTGCTCATCTCCGTTTCAAAGCCGAAGAGCCAGCGCTGTCCGAAGACGTTTCTGTGGTGATTTGGCCGGCACGACTAAACACCAAGGCGCACGGCTGTCTACCACCAGGTTAAAACCTGCCTTTTTAAGAAAGTGTTCCCTGCAGAACAAGACAGTGGTTTGTCTCGTTGATTTTCTGGTGGTTTGAAGGGGCCCTTTAGACTAGCGTCACCCTGTTCTCCCTTCTGCAAGGAGCCATTTAGGCGAGTGACCAGGATGCCGTCTTGTGGCACAGAGTTCCGTAGTGCACAGCCTCCTTACCCTGCGGAGTGGAAAGTATTTGCAGATGGGGCAGCACCCATGTCCTGGTTCAGAAACATTCCCCCCTTAATCCATCTTAAAGTTCTGCACAACTTGAAAACCTGGGAATGGCAAACGCTGGTTGGTGTTTTTACTCTCTCCGAATGCACGTGAAGCTGTCTTATACTGAATCTGACTGTCTGTCCATCTCCATGTTTTCTACTCAGACTGGCAGCTTCTCTCCAGGGTCTCTGGCAGAGGTCTTTCACATTCACCAGGCACCTTCTACATGCCAAGCAGATGCTCTGCCACTGAGCCACAGCTCCTGTGCGACTAGTTGGCTAAAGTACTTTCCTTTTAACAACTTTTACGAGTTCCCGGCTGGTACTTTACTCCTCCCCTCACACACAAGACACAATAGCAAAACACACAAGGCAAAATATCACCAGTGAGCTCTTCCAGTTATTTGACAGCTGAGGAAGGATTTTAAAAAGGGAAATGCTAACGGTCCCCTCTCCATTCACAGGCTGGTATGAGGGTCTCCGCTTAGCTGACGGCAAGAAGGGCTGGTTCCCCTCGCGCTACGTGCAGGAGATCACGAACGAGCACGTGCGGCGGCGCAATCTCCGCGAGAGGTACCGCGTCCTGCAGGCCGCCCGCCAGCTTCAGCTGACGCGCACCAGCCACGGCAAGGGCAAGTACAGTTCCGCTTGAGATTACAAGTGCAGATCAGCAAAGTGACCGCCGGGAGCGCCGGAGATGCCAGCTGACGCCTGCGCCTCTGAAGGCTGTGCCGCTGAATGCAGAAGTACTGCCACCAGGAGATGTCGGAGAGAGCAGCAGCAGCAGCAGCAAACGGATGGTTGTAATGTTGATGGAAGGCCTCTAGAGGGAGGTAGAGCCATGTTGCCTTCCTGACCAAAGACGACAGTGACTGTAATGCCATAAACAGGCCACCGGAGGTGCCAGAGCAAGACCTCCGAATGAATGTCTTTTCTGCATATCGTTGCCACAAGGTGGAGAGGGACTGTCAAGCATCTCCAACTCTACTGCACTGCACGTGGGACTTTGAATGGTTCTGTCATCCCTGAGAACTAGTCCAGACTCCTTAGACACTGCCTTGCTTGGGAAGGATCTCCGTACTCGAGAGAAACAACGAGCTTTCTCAATGGGTTGATTGCAGGGGGGGAGGATGGGGGGGACTGTGGGACAGACCCAGTACATCTGAGCTGCTTGTGGGGAGGGGTGTGTGAAGATTGTCCCTGGTGCGATGACATTACCAGGCTTGGAGTATAGAGGTAAGACAACTCAAGGGCGGAAGAGTCTTGGCTTTTCCTTCCCACCAGCTTCCACAGGGCAGAAGCTCCTGCTCGTTTCCTGTCCTGGGTTTGGGGTGGGCCGGGGAAAGGGGGTGATTGACACATCAAGAGGAGGCCTTTCCTCACACGAAGGCGGAATGGGCACGCGTGCCCCTTTCCCCCCAACAATGTACCCAGGGGTGGAGCTTGAGAAATTGAAGCTGCCCCAGAAGGAGCCAAACTCAGTGGATGCTGCAGTGCGACCAGGTTTGCTGGGGTCAGATTTAGCTGGCTGCGAAGATCACGGGGCGAGCCCATCCCTTCCGGCGTTGCCGCTGGCCAGACGTGACCCGAACGGCTCTCGCATTGCTGCCGCCCGGCTGCCAGTGGCTCTCCAGGGCTGCGGCCCACTGGGAACATTTCCCGGCGAGTTGATGGACTGGCCCCTCCCCGAATGCATCTGATGTCACAAGAGAGATCGGCGTTTTGTATGGACCAACATGGTCCCCCCCCCTTTTTGCACGTGTTGAATCATGCAACTGTGTGCAGCACCTGCCTCGCCCTCTCCCTGGGGTGTGCACGTCCAGTCCAGTCCATTCCTCGCGCACCAGGCCAAAGCGGTGAGCTCGATGCCGCTTGCAGGCTCTCAGGATCCCTGTCCCTCCGGGGTGCTCTTAACTGCTTCGTGCGCCACACCTTTTTTCTCTTTAAGAGTCTGGGGACGCTGCACAGCAACTCCCTTGTGCAGATTACCAATACAGGAGCCGCACTGTGACCTTCACCTGCCGATGCCCGGGCCCGTCTCGGTGCCATCTCTGCCAGTATTTCATGGGCCCTTCCTGGCATTCGCTCACGGCCCCCTCTACCTCAGTGAGGATGCTCCTTTCCAACTTAGGACTGCCCTTTTCTTAGCCCCCAGTTCCCCGAAAGGGTCACTGGCTCGGTCCACGTGTGTTGGGCCCAGAGTATGTGTTTTCTCTCCCCTCCGGCGCTGGCGTCTGATCCACTGCTCCCAAACGGATTTCCTCCCAATGCCAAGCCTGGAGGGGACGCCCCGAGATCTTTGCAGGTAAGGTGCCCCCCCCCCCACTCCCGTGACCACGGACCAGTTTGTATTTATTAGCTTAATGGTCTCCGAACTCCCCGTGCGGAGAAAGGGGACCCCACGCCCACCCAGTGAACACTCCAGAGCGCCGGTAGCCTCAGAAAGGGTGGAGAGGGGAAAAAAAAGTATTTAATTTATTCTGTATCATATTTGCCTGGATTGTCATGTCTTTTTGTTTTGATAGAGAAAAAAAACAAGCAAACGAACAAACGGCTTGTCTGTGTATTTTTTTTAAAGACAAAAAGAATAAGACGCTGGGGACGCTGGTGGGTTGGCGCTGGCTGCAGTTCTTCAGAAGGTAGCACTTAAGGTGTGGCTGAAACCGATAATATTGTGGGCACTGATGTTCAGTGTCTGCTGTTGTCAGGGGAAGGGGGAACTGTTAATGGCCTCCTAGTGTCAAAAGTGACTACCGGCGGTCAGTCCTTACCAACCCCTGTGCAACAGAACCTTTTTGTCGTTGTTGTTATTCAGCCGCACAGTCGAGTCCGACTCTTCGCGACCCCATGGACCACATCACGCCAGGCCCTCCTGTCTTCCGTCGTGCTCCGGAGTTTCCTCAACTTCATGTTCGTTGCCTCAATAACACTGTCTAACCATCTCATCCTTTGCCTTCCCCTTCTTCTTGTACCTTCAATCTTTCCCAGCATCAGGGTCTTCTCCAGTGAGGGCTCCCTTCTCATTCGGTGGCCAGAGTATTTGAGCTTCAGCTTCAGTATCTGGCCTTCCAGGGAACAGTCGATTTCTTTTAGGATTGACTGATTTGATCTCCTGGCAGTCCAAGGGACTCTCAAGAGTCTTCTCCAGCACCATCACATTCAAAGGCATCTGCTCTTTGGCGCTCGGCCCTCTTTATGATCCAACTCTCGCAGCCATACATTACTACCGGGAATACCATCACTTTGACCACACGGACCCTGTTGGCAGGGTGACGTCTCTACTTTTTATTATGCGGTCTAGGTTTGCCATCGCTTTCCTCCCAGGCAGAACATACCACTGTGTTATGTGCAAACAACCAGTGATGCCCTAAGATAGGAGCCCCCAATGGGGTGCCTGCCAACACCTTTCCTGGTGTCCATCAAGTCTTTTTAGGAAGTGGGCGGGGCCCGGTTGGGCTTCCGAATGACTACGGGAGATTTACTTGGCTGTGCAGATTTTTTTTTTTTTTAAATGTTGCTTTGGCAGCACCTGCCACCACAGCACGAGGATCCGCACTGTGTTGCCAAGGTTCAGCTGTGGCGGCCATTTTGTGGCTGGCTTTGCCTCCTGCGACGGCTGTTCTGTTGCTGCGCCACCATGCCATGTCAGAATTCCAGCTGTGCCCGCAGGCAGAAAAAGGTTAGGAGACCCCTGCTCTAAGAAAGTCGACTTGTCATCTGATTGCCCACTGGAGATTTGATGGGTTGTGCAGCTGCCCTCCCAACATTAAGGATCGTCACTGTGTGACTGAAGAGGCAAGCTGCGGCAGCCATTTTGTGGCCATGGCCAGGGCTCTTTGTAGCAGGAACTCCTTTGCATATTAGGCCACACACCCCTATTGTAGCCAATCCTCCAAGAGCTTACAGAGCTCTTCTTACAGGAGCTGCTGTAAGCTCTTGGAGGATTGGCTACATTAGGGGTGTGTCGCTTAATATGCAAAGGAGTACCTGCTACAAAAAGAGCCCTGCCACGCCATGTCAGAAGAATTCCAAAGGTGCCCACAGGCCCCAAAAGTTGGGGGCCCATGACACAAATGAACAAAGAGACACCCTAAAAACCGAGTATACTTCTGGAGGAAGGGAATGTTGAATGCAGCTCAGAGTCAGTTCAAGGTTCAAGAGGGGAAAGAGATAACAGCTTATGCGGAACAGACTGAAATGTGGAGGGAGGGAATTTCAAAACTGTTTCTTCCCTCTCTACTCAGGATTCTTTACAGGCAACTGGTTTGCTTATGTTCTAAAAGGGAGCCATTTTGGGTGGTAACCTGGAAAATGTATCTGATGTTTCAACTTGGGTGAGAAAGGTCTATAGTCCCCTGTGACTGTGGAGGACTAACTCCTGTCCCTGTCAGAGTAGCTGTATTGGTTTACACAATAGATAGGATAAGGTGGCTGAGGAATACCACCTTCAACCCTCCCCCCCCTTGAAATCTTTAACTAGTAAGAATAACTTGGCTCCTGTTAAGAGGCACAGGGGGATATGCTTCGCTCTGAAATGGAACTCTTCCTCTCCATTCCGCCTTCTCGAGCGCCACTGACCCGGAAATAGGCTTGTATAAAATGTAGATTTATTCGGTGAGCTGTGAAACAGCACTGCCAATAATTTAACACATGCTTTATACAGGAAGTTGCCCGCTGGTGCTGCATACGACCTGCCAGCCGGACTAGGCTGCGGGCCGAAAGCCCAAAGGATTATGGGAGGTTGAGCAACACCCCCTTGGAGTAAAGACTCGCCAGAACTCCCTGCTGCCTCCGGGCACTTCTTGGGTCAACCATACCAAAAAAAGGCAGAGGCGCTTCAAAGCATCTCTCCACCCCACTCTTGGAAGGCATCATTCACACTTTAAGTAGCACTTTGGGGTAACCTTTCTGGCCCTGTGACTGGTGGGTGTGTAGCAGCCGCCACCCACATCAGGGTGTTAAAAATGTGAAGGACATAAGTGGATGTAGCTCCCTCCCCCAGAGGAAACAGGCACTTGTTAGAGGATTGGCATGTTTCTGGGGGGTGGGGCAGCATCCTGGGGAGAAAAATTAAAAAGAAAAACGAGACCTCTCATCTACTTACAGGAAGCTCTGACCATAGAGTTCCTGGCTATTCCTAGAACTACCCAGTGTTACTAGGAATTATCATGAACTCTATGGTCAGAACTTCCTGTAAGTAGACAAGGCCTCGTTGTACACTTCTGGGTAGCTCTAGGAATCACCAGGAACTCTGTGGGCAGAACTTCAAGTAAATAGACAAGGCCCTCTTTCTCTATTTTTCTCTCCAAGATGATCCCCCCCCAGTTTCGGCCTGCCAGTCAAGTGAGCATTGGTAGGCAAATGGGAATAATAGTTTTTACTGTCTCCAGAAGTCTTGGGCTTCTACCTACAGCCCTCTTTCAGGCCCTGTAAGATCAGGGGCCTGTCCGGTCTGCCAATGGGTATTAGAACTCGTGATTCTCACATGCTCTCTTGCCCTTCTTCAGTTCCCTAAAACAAAGAGAGGTGCTACAACGTGCGCATAAGGAAGCTGGGGGGCCCAGGTTCAAATCTCTACCACAGAGCTTGCTGGGTGACCTTGGGCCAGCTGGAAGACTGCAGGCTTGAGGAACCTCGTGCCTGGGCCACAGAGGCAAATCTCCAGGGCGGGATCCCTGTTAAGAGAAGTGGTTGTTGTGGGTCCACAGAAGAGAAGCAACCAGCCTAAACCAGTTTGGATTGTGGTGCAAGTCTGCCTGGTTCATACCACGGCTGGGCAGGCAGAAGGCAGCGATGGCTCCAGACCCTAGTGGTGACCTAAGTTCTGCACGAGGCAGGGCTGGGTCTGTCTGTGCTGGGCAGGTGGGTTCCCGTGTCTCTCTCTCCCTTCCGAAGGCACTATGGAAAGTGGCAGTGGGGCGAGCGAGGAGACCTCTTCTGCCCCCCACAAGTCTTTGGTTTTCAGTGCTTTGACCGCGGTGGCCCGTTCTGCACCCCAGGGCCAAAAAGGAGGCCGGACGGGCGTTAGGGGTCCACAAAAGAGACCATGATGTAGCGGGTGCCACTGGTCGTGGGCAGTCCTTCGTGGTAGTGAGTGAGGCGTCCGGGGTGCATCAAGCTCCAGCCCTTGCGGGGGGATTCCACAGTGCAGTTGTAGCGGATAAACCGGCAGCCTCCGCCCTGTACGGGACACAGAAAGAAACATCCATGTCAGTCCTGTGAATTGATTCACGAGCCCTCTGTGGCCGGGGAGTAGAGCGACAAGTGAGCAAAGTTATGGATTTATTTTTGTTGAACAGTGATTGTTTTTAAAACCACGAGTCCGGTGGCACCTTTAAGACTAACAAAAGTGTCTTCAGGGTGTGAGATCTCGTGTACACAAAATGTATTTAACTTGAGGCACTTTCTGACACAGCGATGGCCAGTCGGCTCAGATGACTTTCAGAAAAAGAACTGGAGAAATTCATGGAAGAAGGCCATTAGCTGTGCGGACTCTTCCTTGTTCAGCGGCAGTATGCCAGTTTCTGGGGGGGGGGGGCAGCCCAGGAACAAAGGAGGTTTTATCGTCTGAGCCTTCCCCTACAGGAAACAGGACACTGCTGGACACGAGGGACCCTTGGTCTGATCCAGCAGGGCTCATATGTTTCTAAATCCCCAATCAGCCACAAAAATCAGAGTGACTTTGGGTTGGTCACTTGCTCTCCACCTAACTGATCTCACAGGACTGTTGTGAGGAGAATAGGAAGGAGGAAAGACCCGTGTATTGCCACCCTGATCAACTAGGAGGAAAGACGTCATAAAAATATGACTGACTACCCCCTCGGTTGATACTGGGAGCCAAATCACCCTCAGGGAACCATCTCTGCTAGTATGGAAGGCGAGGGAGGGCATTCAATGGAACACACACACTGACAGTGCCTTTCTGCTGCCTTGGAGAGCCAGTGTGGTACATTGTTTAAGAGCGGTAGATTCTAATCTGGAGAACCAGGTTCAATTCCGCACTCCTCCACATGAAGCCAGCTTGGGTCAGTCACAGCCAGGGCTCTTTTTGTAGAAAAAGCCAGAAGGAGCTCATTAGCATTATAGGCCACACCCAACAGCAGAAACTCATTAGCATATTAGGCCACAGCCCTGACAGCACAGCTCATTAGCACATTAGGCCGCACCCCCATGTTACCAGAAGTGTGCTCATCCAGCCACACCTACCTTTTGCTTCTTATTCTGTTTACCTTGTTTGTTGTCAAAACCCAGGGCTTTTTTTGGAGCAGGAACTCTTTTGCATGTTAGGCCACACACCCATAATGTAGCCAATCCTAATTAGTTTCTGCTGTTAGGTGTGGCCTATTATGCTAATGAATTCCTGCTGGGCGTGGCCAACTCGGGAGCCAGCCAGAAATCCGTTCCTGTGCGTTCCTGCCCAAAAATAGCCCTGGTCACAGCCAATGCTCCCTCTTAAGCTGTGGATCCTGTGAGCAAAAATTCTACTTTGTGAGCTACTGGCATTAAAGATGTGAGTGAGCGATTTGGCTACTGCATAGGTGAGTTGGCTCTGGAGCCCCATCCTTCCTGAGCTAAGACAAAAATGTGTGAGCTGGAGGCTAAAAAACTGTGAGCTGGCTCACACTAACTCAGCTTAGAGGGAACAGTGGTCACAGCTCTCTCAGAGCTCTCTCAGCCCCAAAAATATGTATAGCCTGCCACCTAGTGGTGCGTAATGCTAAAAGAGCTAGAACTTCAGGCTGCCCGACAATCTGACTACACACAATGCCATACGATTATTAATTCTACTGCCTCGTTTCATGAAAGAGTAACTTGCTGTCTACAAAGGCAACGGCCTTTTCCCTGACCTCTCCGTACATCCCCGCAACCCCGATGGCTTTAGCCACCTCTTGAGGCAATGCTCACCTGATAGTCCACTCCTTTATGGTTGAGAGCAATATTGATGGTGAAAGTGGATGAATCGTGATGTGGACGGAGGAAGGGTTGCTCATCAGGTCGGTACCGGACCATGAAGTTCATGATTGCCCGAGCCTGAGTAGTGAGAGAGAGAGAGTCAGGGTTCGCTTGCTGGAGGAGACCATTGCACACAAATACCCACACGTCCCTAAAACGGGGTTCCTAACTGGATCGATCCCAGATTCTACTGCAGTGAGAAAGCCTGTAAACACGCAACCTGATGGGAGATTTTGTGTACTGGAGAAGAGTCGGTCTCCTTCACGGCACAATTCATAGAATCATCGAGTTGGAAGGGGACCTCCAGGGTCATCTAGTCCAACCCCCTGCACAATGCAGGAAATTCACAAATATCTCCCCCTCCACACCCCCAGTGACCCCCATTCCATGCCCAGAAGATGACAATAAACCTCCAGGATCCCCGGCTAAACTAGCCTGGAGAAAAATTGCTTCCTGACCCCAACGTGGCAATCAGCATTTCCCTGGGCGTGTCAGAAAGGGCCACGAGAACTAAGCACTAATGTACAAAAACCAATGCCATGTGTGAGGCTAGTGCCAGTTTTTTATGGTTGCTCTTTGCCCTGCCTTGCAAAGCTGCAGGCAAGTTTCCCTCAATCAAAAGAAATAACCGCTTATTTTCTACTACTTTTCCCCAATCACTTGTTTCTCTCTGCTTAAGTGACTACTTTGTTCTGCCGTGTTCTCTCCCACTGGAGTTCTCATTAGCCCCGTACACATTTTAAATAAATGCACGTGCAAATCCATGGACACAGTTTTCTTTGTACGCATGTTGAGAATTGAGGGTTGAGAATTCTCAACACATGTACAGCCGAACGTCCTGTTTAAACCCCACATTTAAGAACATAAGAGAAGCCAATGCTGGATCAGGCCAATGGCCCATCCAGTCCAACACTCTGTCACACAGTGGCCAAAAATACCAGGTGCCACCAGGAGGTCCAGCAGTGGGGCTGGGACACTAGAAGCCCTCACACTGTTGCCCCCCCCCGCACCAAGAATACAGAACATCCCTTGCCCCAGATCGAGAGTTCCTATCTATACCTTGTGGCTAATAGCCACTGATGGACTTCTGCTCCATATGCTTATCTAATTCCCCTCTTGAAGCTGTCCACACTTGTATTTATCCAGGTACTGGTCCCCAGTCTATTCTTAGAGAATGTGCAATGGTTCTTTCTTCCAGACAGATATACAGTCATTCTGCCATGGAAGCTTGCTGGGTGACGTTGGGCCAATCGCACACCCACTCAGCTTAACCTACCTCCTAGGGCTGTTGTGAGGATAAAATAGAGGAGGGAAGAATGATGCAAACGGGCTTTGGATCCCCATCGGAGAGAAAGGTGGAGGTCCGATAGATAAGTACACGTATTCACTGTAATGTGTGAACAGGGCTACGGGGACCAACTATTCCAGTTTCCCCCATTCCATGCTACATTTTCATTGGAGATTTTCCAGCTCCCCCCCCTCCCCGCCTGGAGTTGGTACCTTGGTGTAGTAGCCAGGATAGAGCTTCTCTGTGACGGGCGCGATGTATTCTTGTAGGAACCGGAGCCACTCCTTCTCAAAGCCAATTTGATTCATGTGGATATCGACAGTCGGGACGTTCTCGTAGCCGCCAGCCAGTCTGGTGTCCTAGAACAGAGCAGGGACTTGGGAAATCAGTCAGGTGGGAAGGGCCCTGTAGAGGCATCCTGGCCCCAAAGGGTAGATCTATTCATCCGCTAGCGACCCATCAAAGGACACTGGAGCCACCTGCAACCAGATTCTGGAAAGTTGGCATACAGATGTCCTAAATAAATAAATTGATTCCCCTGTACATGCCCCGCCCTATGCAGCCCAAGCAGAAGGAGAAATCCTATTGGCGCAAAGAGCTCCAGCCATGTTTGCCGAAGGGCGTTCTGTTTTTTCACAGGCACTCCTCAACCAGGTAACTCCCCCAAAGTGAAAAGTGGCAGATTTGTAGAAAGAATCTGGAAGCTCAAATATTATGCCTGGGTATCGTTGGAGGGGCAAAGAGACAGTCGCAGATGTTAGAGGAGCCCCAGAGAAAACTGGGAGAAACAACCCCCCCCCCTCCAGCAGGCTTGGGGAAAGGAAAAGGTTCCCTTGCTCGAAAGCCAGTCGAGTCCGACTCTAGGGTTGCGGTGATCATCTCCGTTTCAAAGCCGAAGAGCCAGCGCTGTCCGAAGATGTTTCCGTGGTCATGTGGCCGGCATGACTAAACACCAAGGCGCACGGAGCGCTGTTACCTTCCCATCGAAGTGGTACCTATTTATCTACTTGCAATTTCTTGCTTTCGAACGGCTAGGTTGGCAGGAGCTGGAACTAGAGACGGGAGCTCACTCCGTCATGTGGCAACCCGGGTCTCGAACTGCTGAACTCCCGACCTTCCACAGCCTGCAGTTCAGCGTCTTAACCACTTGAGCCACCGCAGCCTTAAGAAAGAGCCTTAAGAAGCCACCCTGCCTTAAGAAATGTTGCCTCTAGAGACAGAAGGATGTTCTAGCATTGACCTTATCTATTTACATGTGAAGCTGCCTTATACTAAATCAGATCCTTGGTATATCCAAATCTGCCATGTCTACTCAGACTAGCAGCAGCTCTCCGGGGTCTCAGGCTGGAGGTCTTTCACATCACCTGCTTCCTGATCCTTTCACCTGGAGATGCCGGGGGCTGAACCTGGGACCTTCTGCATGCCAAGCAGAGGCTTTGCCACTGGGACACACCCCCTTGCTTGCTTTCTAGCCCACCTTTCTCACTGGGGATCAAGGCGGATTATTACAAAATATAAAAACGATTGAATCAAACCGCAAAGACTCCCAAGAAACAATGCAGCAGGACAATGGAAGTGGAAAACAATGCAAACGGAAAAGTGGGTTATAAGGGTAGAAGACGATGCAGTAAAAGGAAGTAAAAGGTAAAGGTTCCCTTGCTCGAAAGCCAGTCGAATCCGACTCTAGGGTTGCGGTGCTCATCTCCGTTTCAAAGCCGAAGAGCCAGCGCTGTCCGAAGACGTTTCCATGGTCATGTGGCCGGCATGATTAAACACCAAGGCACACGGAACGCTGTTACCTTCCCACCGAAGTGGTACCTATTTATCTACTTGCAATTTCTTGCTTTCAAACTGCTAGGTTGTCAGGAGCTGGAACTAGAGACGGGAACTCACTCCGTCTTGCGGCACCCGGGTCTTGAACTGCTGAAATACTGACCTTCCACAGCCTGCAGTTCAGCATCTTAACCACTTGAGCCACCGCAGCTCCATAGTAAAAGGAAGACTTTGCAGTAAAAGGAAGATGATGGACCAGGGGTCTGATTCCGAATAAGGCAGATTCATGTGATCAAGGGGATATGTGGGCTCAGTGGTGGAGCATCCACTCGGCATGCAGAAGGTCCCAGGTTCAATTCCCCAGCATCCTCCAGTTAAAAAGACCAGGTAGTACATACTGGGAAAGGCCTCTGCCTGAACGACCCTCGAGAGCACCTGGCAGTCTGAGCAGACAGTACTGACCGTGATGGACTCATGATCTGAGCCAGTCTCATACAGCTTCGTGTGTTTATTCAATTAGCCACAGGCTACAGCCCCGTATCGCGCTCACCTCGTGCTTCCCCCCCTGACCACTGGCCAAAGTTTTCGGCCTCTTCCACCAGCTCATCACACATCCTCCAGTTAAAAAGACCAGGTAGTACATAGTGGGAAAGGCCTCTGCCTGAACGACCCTCGAGAACACCTGGTGGTCTGAGCAGACAGTACTGACCGTGATGGACTCATGATCTGAGCCAGTCTCATACAGCTTCGTGTGTTTATTCAATCAGCCACAGGCTACAGCCCCGTATCGCGCTCACCTCGTGCTTCCCCCCCGACCACTGGCCAAAGTTTTCAGCCTCTTCCACCAGCTCATCACACATCTGGTCGGTGAACACTGGGAACCAGTAAACGTCAGGGCACGGCTGCAGTGGGAAGAAGGGATGGGAATGGGGTAACAAGGTCACAAAGGATCAAGAGAGAAGAAGAAGAAGAAGAAGAGTTGGTTTAAAACCCCGCTGCTCACTACCCGAAGGAGTCTTGGAGCACCTTACAATCTCCTTCCTTTCCTCTCCTCACAACAGACACCCTGTCAGGTAGGTGGGGCTGAGAGAGCTCTGAGAGAGCGCTGTGACTGACCCAAGGTCACCCAGCTGGCTGCATGTGGAGAAGGAGTGGGGAATCAAACCTGGCTCTCCAGATTAGAGTCTGCCGCTCTTAACTACTACACCAAGCTGGCTCTTGAGAGAGAGAGAGCTGCATCGCACAAAGAACTAGCCTTCCTAACTGTCAGCTAGCTGCCGTATTTCATCTGTATGTGTCCTTTCCTGACTGTGGCGCTACGGCTCTATCCCTGTAGATCATGGCAACGGACCTGTAATCCAGGGCTTTTTTGGTAGAAAAAGCCCAGCAGGAACTCATTAGCATAACAGGCCACACCCAACAGCAGAAACTCATTAGCATATTAGGCCACGCCCCTGACCGCACAGCACATTAGCATATTAGGCCACACCCCCATGCCTTCTCCCTTGGCTTGCCTGGGCGCCTCACGGCTTCAGGGAGCCCAGGCAAGCTGGCCCTTGGACAGGCCAGGGAAGGCATTAAATGCCTCCCCGATCCTTCCAGGCCGCCCCCCCTGGCTCCCGGGCTCGCTTGCTTTGGGGTGGGGGGGGGGGGGGGTTTGCTCTCCAGGCCTTCCCTCTGTAGGCACGCATGCAGAGGTTTTGGCTGTAGTGGGCGTGGCCAACCCTGAAGCCAGCCGGAACTCCGTTCCTGTGCGTTCCTGCCCAAAATCAGCCCTGCTGTAATCTAATAAAGCATAACATTTCCCCCGAATCGTGCGTGGAGATTTACTTGCTGTTGAACCTGACACTAGCCTCCAGGTGGGGCCTGGAGATCTCCCAGAATTCCAGCTGCTCTCCAGACGACAGAGACCAGTTCCCCTGGAGAACAGGGCTGCTTTGGAGGGCGGACTCTGCGGCATGATTTCCCACTGAGGCCCCTCCCCTCCCCAAAACCTCCCTCCCAAGTCTCCAGGAATCGTCCAACCCGAAACCGGCAGCCAGTGTCCTCACCTGCATGTGGCTTTCCCCCTCCAGCACTTGTGAGTAATTCTCATGGATGTATTTCTCCTGCCAGTCCTGAGGCAACCCAGGGAAGAAAGAAAGAAGGCCAGAGTTTTTTTAAAAAGCTGTCACAGAGCATCCATCGTACAATCCCTAGTCCTCACGGCACCAAAAAAACATTTAAAGGTTGTAAAAAAACACACACACGTAGGCCTGAGATTCTGGATCCGGAGAGGGTGGGGAGGACAGACATTTCCCACCTCGTTCGTACCTCTCCACGGAATTGTCAAGTCTGAAGACGCCAGATGCCTGCAGACTTAGCAGATTCTCCGTGGGTGGTGCACGAAGGAGAATGGGGTTGCTGAGCAGAAACAGTGTTTGACGACTGAGGGGTCAAGGGATCAGGATATGGTCCTGTCAGGGCAGGGGCTTCGGGTGTGCCCGTGTGTTTCTGGGAGGGTAGGGCCCCCCCACTTCCCTCCCCTACTGCTCCTGTCTGGTTCTGCCCCCACCAAACTGAACTTCAGCCTGTCTTGTTTACCCATGGTTTGGCCACCAGGAAAGGCTCTCTGTGCACGGGCAGAGACCTTCAATTCCCACCCACTCCCCTCTATTGGTGTGTGAGCAAGCAGCTAAGCGCACGGGGGTGTCTAGCCCGCTACTCACCAGGGGGTTCTCCATGATCTGCCAGAGGTCCGGATGCAGACGGGATGTGTTGAAGCTGGCGGTGGAAAGGAGACGCCCGAACTCGTCCCGGTTGCTGATGTGAAGGAAGATACCCTGAAGACGAAGAGATGGGGAGTGAGAGAAGACTGGGAAAAATAGTAGAAACGCACCACAGCCCAGAATTCTATAATGGAAGGAACAGTCAACATTGGATTTATTTATTTTTTTAAAAAAGGTTTCTTGTCCTTACTATTGTAAAAATAGGTTCGGAGGGAGGGAGGAAGACCAGGACACATTTCCAAAGGGGGCTGGGGTTACTTGACCCTCCCGATGCCTAGAAGCAGGGGGTCCCCGGCCTTTCTCGGGCCTGTGGGCAGCTCTGGAGTTTTCACACAGTGGCTGCGATCACACACGCACCAAATAATCCACTTTCAATCCATCTTCCGTGCACTTTCCGACTGGATTTTACGGTGTGAATGAGCAAAATCCAGTTGGAAAGTGCACGGAAAGTGGTTTATTTAGCGTGTGTGATCGCAGCTAGTGGGGGCGGGGGTGGCCACAAAATGGCCGCGGCCGCTTCCCTTCAGTCACACATCATGAAGGTGGCAGCTGCCGCCATGGCAACTGTAACGTATTCAATAGCTGCCATTGAATGCATGATGTATGTGAAACATCTAATTGACTTGCCATGTTGAGCTTCGTCCTGGGCTAGGATCCAAATCCATCCAATCGCACTGCTAGCCCAGGAAGCACCTAGCCAGGAACGTCCGTGATTGGTCCTTATATGAACAACCGTATTGGTTGGTATTTGTACAGTGGGTGTGGCTACATTAGCCAGGAATGTTTAAAAGCAGGACAGCTGCAATGTAAAAGCTGAACTGTTCTGTTCTGGCTATCAGATGTTGATCCATGTTGGAGTTGAAGAATAAAGTTGTGGTCTTGCTGAATCACTCTCCGACTTCTTTGTTAAGCGAGCAACTTAACAGCAACATTTCTGAAAACCTGCACAGCCAATCAGATGGCCAGGGGCCAATCGGAAGCCTGGCCCTGTCCGGCAAGCCCGGTCTCGTCAGATCTCAGAAGCTAAGCAGGGCTGACTCCAGCAAGTATTTGGATGGGAGGCCTCCAAAGAATACCAGGGCCGGGAGGCAGAGGCAGGCGAACAAGCCACTTCTTTGAACAGCCTCCATGCCCCAATAGGAGTCGCCAGAGGTTACCATGACTTCCGGACACGGGCGCACATACACACACACACCCAAAAAATAATGCCAATTAAAATAGAGAAGAAGCCTTGCTGGTCAAAAGGCCCACCCAGCATGGCCCACTTTCTAACAACGCTTGAGGGGTGCCCGGAAATGTGCCAGCTGGTGCCATGGCACCACATGGGGGACCCCTGGCCTAGAAGGCCAAATGATGCCAATAGGGGCCCAGGGTTCAACCATGACTCCGTCTACCAAAGCGGCAGCGCTGAGTTCTTTTTAAGTGCAGGGTTCATACAGGCCTGGGTTGAGACAGGCCTCCCGCGGACACAGCTCCTCACCTTTTCCCGCACACTCTTGCAGAAAGCCATATCCGGGTCCATGTCGTCCAAAGTGAAGACGTGCTGCTGGACCAGCTCGCTGCGTAACGTCTCCCCCCTCAGCAAGTAAGCCTGGGAGATGTAAGGGACGTTCCACACACCTCTGAAGGGCAGGAAAGGGACAAGAGGCGGGGTCAGTCCCAGGAACATCGGCTGCCTCAGTACACGTACATATCATCACACGGGAAGCTGCCTTATACTGAAAGCAGACCACTGGTCCATCCAGGTTAGTATTGTCTACTCAGACAGGCAGAAGCTCTCTTTCTCATAACCTATTGCCTGGTCATTTTAACTGGAGGTGCCGGGGATTGAACCTGGGACCTTCTGTGTGCGCAGAAGAGACTCTTCTACTGAGCCACAGCCTCTTCTTAAGCACTGAAGTGTCAACTGAGAAGACATTCAGGCAGGGGTCATTTCCTGCGGGAGCGCACAGGAGCGGAGCTCCGGCAGTAAGGAGCCTGGGGGCGGGCACATGCAACAAGCCCCGCCCCCTGCTCCCAGCAGCCCTCAGTCGGGCCACGAGGAGCAAGAAGCAGCCAGGTAAGTTGCAGAGCCCCCCCCCCCCCCGGCTCGCCTTCGGGTACAAGCTCTCCCTCCTCTGTGAGGGCAGATCTGCGCGTTCCCCCCCCCCCCAATAGCTAGCAATCCAAAACAGTCCAGTGAAGCCTGAGCGGTGGGTGTTGCCTTCTGACACACTTCCAGTGATGTCAGGGGGCGTGGCATATGCAAATAAGTTATGCTAATGAGTTGTGCTAATGAGCTCCTGCACCTCTTTTTCTATGAAATGACCCCTGCATTCAGGTCCTGGATAGCCAGTTTAGCATAGCCGTTTGAGTATCAAGTCAGATAAGAGTCTAGGAGACAGTCAGCGTGGTGTAGTGATTACAGCGTCCGACTAGGATCAGAGAGACCCAGGTTCGAATCCCCACTCTGCCCCGGAGGCTTGCTAGTTGACCTTGGGCCAGTCGCGGCCCCTCTGCCCAGCCTACCCCACAGGACTGTTGTGAGCAAAGAACGAAGGAGAGGAATAATTCTGTAAGCCACCTTGAGTCCCCACTGAGGAGAAAGGTGGGAGATAAATAAAGCAAGTAATTGAATGAGACCCGGGTTCAAAAGCTCGGTCACTGCAGACTCACATCCTCTTGCCCTGCACCAGTTCCACGTAGTCCTCCGAGCGGGCGTAGTATCCTTCGGGGCTCAGGGCCCCCCAGAAATTGGACCAGAGCTTTCCATGCCGGGACATCATGGGAGCGATCACCTTCCTGGGGGGGGGAGGAAGCAAAAGGGAAGTCACTAAGGGGGGAGAGAAAGATGAGCCAGGGGGTGGGGCAGGCCCTTAAAACAGCCCAGAAGAGATAATAAGGTGACAGGTTGGACGGAAGCTTATTATGTTCATTAGGTTTAAAAACTTTTGTTATCGTTCGGATCTTTGCTGTTTATCTTGATAATAGAATATTATTTGGAAGGGGGGGTAGGGTTGCCAGGTCCGTCTTCCGCCCCCAGCAGGGGACTTTGGGGGTGTTCCTGGAGGGGGCAGGGCATCCCCGACGTGATGACGTCACGTTGGGGATGTCCACCGCCCCCCCACGCCCAATCTCCAGAAACGCCAGTTCCCTGCACTTAAAGGAGCCGGCGTTTCCTGTTTAAGTGCACGGAGCCAGCGTTTTCCCTTTAAGAGCAAAGAGCTGGCATTTCCCTTTTAAGTGCACGGAGCTGGCATTTCCCTGCAAGCCTGATCTCAAGTGGAGATCGGGCTTGGGAGGAAACGTGGGCTTGAAGGGAGAGGGGTGACTATGGGTGTTGGGTGCGGGGCTTCCCCGCCAGCCATCTGGCCGGCGGCAGGTAGAACCCCCCTCAAAACGGGGGACCCCTGGCAAACCGGGGGGGTTGGCAACCCTGGGGGGGGGGGAAACCAGCCCAGAAGTGAGGCCAGCTGAGTGACCCCCACAGGGAACGGCCCTTTCATTTAATCTGCCCACTAAGCCATCCTGTGCCCCTTGCAACGGTCAGCAGGCTGGGTCAAAAGGCAAGTAGCCACTGCAGTGCTGCCAGGGCTCGGCTCATTCATGGCCAGCAGCCGCCGCCCAGGGAATGTTCCTGGTAAGATAAAGGGCTGGGCCAGTCCTGGCTGCATGTGGTTTCACGGGGTCAGGCTCTCACTTGTTATCCTGGATGAGAATCTGCAGGATCTCGGGGTTCACCACGACCACGTCGGCATCCAGGCTGAAGTAATAGCCACAGGCAAGGTCCTGGCGGCAGAGGTCCCTGTTCCAAAGGAGATCTTGTTAGACCCAGCCCAAGAGTTGCCAGGCAGTGACTGGCAGGAGGGTTGAGGGGTGGTAGTAGCATCCTTGGAGAAAAATTAAACCGAAAAATAAGATCTCATCTACTCACAGAAAGTTCTGCCCATAGAGTTCCTGGTGATTCCTAGAGCTACTCCCGTCACTTCTGGGTAGCTCTAGGGATTGCCAGGAACTCCGTGGTCAGAACTTCCTGTTAAGTCAATGAGGCCTTAGTTTCATTTTGAATTTTTCTCCGTAGGGAACATGGCGGCCCCTTGTTGGGCCCCAGTTTTTGCCCGTCGATTGGGTGAGCATCGGCAAGCGAGGGCAGCAACCAGGGGGGTTTTTTGTAGAAAAAGCCCATCAGGAACTCATTAGCACAATAGGTCACACCCAACAGCAGAAACTCATTCGCATATTAGGCCACACCCCTGACAACAAATCTCATTAGCATATTAGGCCACACCCCCATGTTATCAGAAGTGTGCTCACCCAGCCACACCCACCTTTTGCTTCTTATTCTGTTTGCTTTGCTGTCAAAACCCAGGGCTTTTTTTGTAGCAGGAACTCCTTTGCATGTTAGGCCACACACCCCTAACGTAGCCAATCCTAATGAGTTTCTGCTGTTGGGTGTGGCCTATTATGCTAATGAGCTCCTGCTGGGCGCGGCCAACTCAGGAGCCAGCCGGAACTCCGTTCCTGTGCGTTCCTGCCCAAAAATAGCACTGGCGGCAACTACCGGGAGGTCTCCTGCCATAGCTGGACAAATGGGAACCCAACCCAGCCTCCCTCCCATGTGTTCAAGCATTATCCCATCCCTCCAGGGTGTCTTTCCCACTATTCCCGTTGTTTCCCGCTATTGCTCTCCCTTCCCTTGGATACTTACATGGCCATATCTCTGGCCTCGCCCTCACTCATTTCCTCCTCTGGACCCACGAGCTTGATGCTGTCGAAGGCCCCCTGAAGGTGCTCCCACTCGGCCTGGATGTGCTGCTCGTGATACACCTCCTGGGGAAAAGGGTGACCCGTCACGCTCGAAGCTGCCTGATCCCGAATCAGAGCCTCAGTCCACCGAGGTCAGGATCGTCTACTCAGACCGGCAGCTGCTCACCAGGGTCTCAGGCGGAGGCCCTTCACATTACTTACTGCCCGGTCCTTTTAACTGGAGAGGGCGGGGACAGAACCCGGGACCGTCTGCACGCCAAGCAGAGGCTGCTCCACTCATAAGAACATACGAGACGCCAGTGTTGGATCAGGCCAAAGGCCCATCCAGTCCAACACTCTGTGTCACACAGTGGCCAGAAATACCAGTGCCCTCAGGAGGTCCACCGGTGGGGCCAGGACATTAGAAGCCCTCCCACTGTTGACCCCCCCCCAAGCACAAAGAAGACAGAGCATCACTTGCCCCAGAGTCCCTATCTATACCTTGTGGCTAATAGCCACCGATGGACCTCTGCTCCATATGCTTATCTAGTCCCCTTTTAAAGTCATCCATGCTTGTAGCTGCCACCACTTCCTGTGGCAGTGAATTCCATGCGTTAATCACTCTTTGGGTGAAGAAGTACTTCCTTTTATCCGTTCTAACCCGACCGCTCAGCAATTTCATGGAGTGCCCACGAGTTCTTGTATTGTGAGAAAGGGAGAAAAGTACCTCTTTCTCTACCTGCTCTTTCCCATGCATAATCTTATACACCTCAATCATGTCACCCCTCAGTCGTCATTTCTCCAAGCTAAAGAGCCCTCAGCGCCTTAACCTTTCCTCATAGGGAAAGTGTTCCAACCCTTTTATCATTCAAGTTGCCCTTTTCTGCACTTTTTCCAAAGCCATAATATCCTTTTTAAGGTGTGGTGACCAGAACGGCACACAGTATTCCAAATGAGGTCGCACCACTGATTTATATAGGGGCATTATGATATTGCCTGATCTGTTTTCAATACCCTTCCTAATACTCCCCAGCATCGCATTGGCCTTCTTTACTGCAGTCACACACTGTCTCGACATTTTCAGTGAGTTATCTACTCAGCCCCTCTCTGAAGAAGTTGTCTTACACGGAATCAGATCATGAGTCCTTATAGTCTACTCAGACTGGCAGTAGCTATCCAGAGATCTCGGGGAGAGTGTTATTCAGTATCAACTCTTTCCAGATCCTTTTTACTTGGCGGGGGATTGAACCTGGGGCCTGTATGCCAAGCAGATGCTCTTCCACTGAGCCACCATCCCTCCCTTGGCAGGGGGAAAAAACACACCCTGGATTGCCAGATTCCACCAATACAGGACAGGGGCAGTGTTCCCTCTAAGCTGAGTTAGTGTGAGCTGGCTCACAGTTTTTTAGCCTCCAGCTCACACACTTTTGCCTTAGCTCAGGAAGGGACGGCTCCAGAGCAATCTAATTTATGCAGCAGCCAAACGGCTCACTCACAACTTTAATGCCAGTAGCTCACAGAGTAGAATTTTTGCTCACAAGACTCCGCAGCTTGGAGGGAACATTGGACAGGGGCACTGTGCCTTTAACGCAGGGTTACATGAACACACGGAGCTGCCGTATACTGAATCAGACCACTGGCCCTGCCCCGACCCGGATGGCCCAGGGAAGCCCGATCTCATCAGATCTCGGAAGCGAAACGGGGGCAGTCTCAGCTAGTCTTCGGAAGGGCAACCTCCAAGGAATACCAGGGTCATGACTCAGGGGCAAGCAATGGCAAACCACCCCTGAAAGGTCTCTTGCCTTAAAAAAAGTCTACCTCGCCACCTAGTGGTGCATAACGCTAAAAGAGCTAGAACGTCTGGCTGCCAGACAATCTGAGGATCTCCCGGCTACACTACACACACACTGCCATAAGACAACAACAACAACAACAACAACAACAACAATAATAATAATAACAATAACAGTAATAACAACAACAACTATTATTATTATTATTATTATTATTATTATTAAACCATTGGTCCATCACAGTCAGTCTTGTCCACTCATACTGGCAGTGGCTCTCCACGGTCTCATGCAGAGGTCTTTCACATCACCTCCTACCCGATCCACTCAACTGGAGATGCCAAGGACTGAATCTGAGAAAGAGCAAATCCCAAGCCGACTGTGTCTGAGTCCTTACTGAGCGTGCTAATTGTCTGTGCGTTGGTGCGTGTCTGGGAGAGATCCCCAAAGGCATCTTGCTTTTACAGAGGGGCATGTCTGGATCAGGGCCACCAACTCCAGCCACTTCAAAGTAGCAAAAACACCACCACCACACAAAAATCTTGATGCCCACCTCTGGTCACAACCAGGGCAAAATTCTGTATTCCCAGAGTTGCAAAAAGGCCGGCGTGTTGTAGTGGTTTAAGAGAGGAAGGAGAGAAGGGAAGGGAAGGGAAGGGAAGGGAAGAAGAGATTGTATTTATACCCCGCCCTTCACTACCCAAAGGTGGCTCAGAGCGGCTCACAAACTCCTTTCCCTTCCCCTCCCCACAACAGACATCCTGTGAGGTGGGTGGGGCTGAGAGAACTCTTGACAGAAACGGCTCTTTTTTTCAAGAACAGCTCTGACAGAGCTACGGCTTGCCCAAGGTCATCCAGCCAGGTGCGAGTGGAGGAGTGGGGAATCAAACCCGGTTCTCCCAGATCAGAGTCCGCACACTTAACCACGACACCAAACTGGCTCCCATGAGGTGAGCGGAAGGGCCAGCGGCAGGGGAGCCAGGGCAGAAGCTGGGAAACCAAATTTGGAGCTACTGCAAAAAACAAACAAACCCCACATTTAAGTTTCAGCAGGAGCATTCCGGGCAGGGGAGGCAGGGCCCCTCACTCACCCGGTTGTGGATGAAGAGGCTGAGGCGAGAGTAAGGGTAATCAAAGGTCAGGAGACGCTGAAGGAACTCAGGCAGGAAGGGAGTCGGCTGCTCGATGAACACGCCAATGAGCACGTGGGGATAGGAGTCGTCCTGCAAAGGAAGAAGAGAGAAGAAGAGATTGGATTTATACCCTGCCCTTCACTACCCAGAGGAGTCTCAGAGTGGCTTACAAACTCCTTTCCCTTCCCCTCCCCACAACAGACACCCTGTGAGGTAGGCGGGGCTGAGAGAGCTCTGGCAGAAACTGCTCTTTTTCAAGGACAGCTCTTGTCAGAACTACGGCTTGCCCAAGGTCATCCAGCCAGGTGCAAGTGGGGGAGTGGGGAATCAAACCCGGTTCTCCCAGATTAGAGTCCGCACACTTAACCACGACACCAGCGAAGGATGAATGACGCACCCCCAACAGCCTCCCTGTGGGGAACCCCAAAGGGCTATCCAGGACGGCACACGCCTCTCCTTTAAATCTCCCCACACCTCCAGCCCTACAACGAAGGCTTGGTCTAAAAGCCCAGCAGGAACTCATTAGCATAATAGGCCACGCCCAACAATATGCTAATTAGTTACTATTGTTAGGCCACGCCCAACAATAGTAACTAATTAGCATAATAGGCCACACCCTGACAGCACAACTTATTGGCATATTAGGCCACACCCCCATGCCTCCCCTTGGCTTGCCTGGGAGCCCGGGCAAGCCGACCCTTGGACAGGCTGGGGAAGGCACGGGGAGGCACCGGGGGGGGGGGGGTCCACTCTCCTGGCCTTCCCCTCTGTAGGCATGCATGCAGAGGTTTTGGCTGTAGTGGGCGTGGTCAACTCTGAAGCCAGCCGGAACTCCGTTCCTGTGCGTTCCTGCCCAAAAATAGCCCTGGGTTTAGTTATTTATTGGCATTTATTGTCCATCTTCCTCACTGGGACACCTGAAGCTGCCTTATACTGAATTGGACCACCCGTCCCTCGAGGTCAGTCTTGTCTACTCAGACTGGCAGCGGCTCTCCGGGGCCGAGGTCTTTCACATCATCTCCTACCTGATGCCTTAACTGGAGGCAGCAGGGATTGAACCTGGGACCTTCTGCATACTGAGCAGATGCTCTGCTACTGAGCCAGGGCCCCACCCCGCTCTCAACCTGGATTGCAAGTATGATAGAACTATCCAGTCAACCAGTCATCCGATTATAAAACATGCTAACGTTTGAATGATAATATTTGGTTCTAAGGGCAAAGATTCCTAGTGAAACGACTAATCCACTCCACTCCACCACCTCGGCGCTCTGCCCCACTGTGTTACCGCCACATTTTGCTGCAAATGCCAACGAGGCCTCTTTAAATTCTTCGTCGCCCACCAACTCACCGCCAAGCTTGACAGGTCCAGGAGTCCTTGGTCACACACTTCACAACCCCCCTCGTATGTCCAGACATTGGGGATGTAATTCCCCAGGTAGTTCAGCTGCAGCTGTAGAGTAGACAGTGGACAGTGGACAGTGGACTAGAAACACATTTCTCAAAAAAACAGAATATTTAACTTGGAACTCAGAATGGAAGGGTTAAATGTTTTGCTACTATGTTACAAGTCCATCAGATGCAGGGGAAAGGAATCTTTATTCCATTAAGTATTTCCCTTTGGCAGCACAGTAGCAGACCGGCTGCACAGTAACAGACCGGCAGCACAGTAAAAGACCGGCAGCAAAGACACCAGGGAGAAAATACAAGTATATATTTCACCAGCGTCGCCCTATTTATTTGCAACATTTATATCCCCTCCTTCTGCCCTCAACAAGGGCCGACAAGGTGGCTAACAAATTTAAAACATACATAATAAAATCACCTACATTTTGTGTATTTCACACTAAACATGCAGTTGGGGCAAAAATGACCCCAGTGCTCTCAGTGTAAACACTGTATTTTACAAGTGGCAAGCAGAACATGGAACACTACAGTGCAATTAACCTCATTAATACTGAGGAATACACATAGCGTGGAATTGTAATAAACTGGGGGGGGGGGAGTTTATCAGCGTTTTCCCCTAGTTTTCAGAGATGATATGAGCCCATTTAGGTAAGTTAAAAACTTAATATATTTCTTCAGCGGAGGACGTGGAAAACTGGGAGGGGAGTGCTTATTCGAACAGAGACTCCCTCTCCTACCACTAAAACAAAGTTGTTACCTTGGTAGGGCCATTGCCATGGATGACAACAGGTAGGGTGTCGTAGGCGACATTTCGGGCACGCACCCGGATCGGTTCGAACTTCAGAACGACTTCCTCTGTGAGGAGAAGAAGAGGATATGGGGTGCAAAGCTGGATCCAATGCATTTGTTCCCTCTGCTCAGGTGGGAAATAGAAACTTTGCTTCCCAGGACGTTCCCGTAAGCCCCTTCCGACTACTGGTGGGTACCAACTTATGGTTTTCCAGGTGGGTACCAACCGTAAGGTTTTCCAGGCAAGACACAAACAGAGGTGGTTTGCCAGTGCCTGGCTCTGCGTAACAACCCTGGACTTCCTCAGTGGTCTCCCATCCCAAGTTCTAACCAGAGCCAACTTTGCTTAGCTTCCACGATCGGATGAAATCGGGTCGCCAACCAGGTCCCTTCTGGATTTGCAATTTTATTCAAGGGGTGTCAGTTAAATAACCTGCAGCACAACTGTGTTTCAATCAGAGTCCGAAAACTGTAAACATGCAAATAGGGGAGGCAGCAAAACAACGATTGGCCGCTGGCTGATGCTGTCACAATGACTCTTGATATGATTAAGAGAGATCCTTTTCCCTTGAAGCTGCTCCTGGGGGGGGGGTGTTGCAATTTGGTGGAGGCCGCATTCCATGTGAAAGCTCCGCCAAGCTATTCTGCTTTCCCCTCCTACTCAGCCCGGCTATGCTGGTGAAGACGTTCAGGAGGAGCAGGTTGGTAGACTAACATGCCTCCTTGCAAAGAGGGTTGGAATCCAAGTCTTATGAGGAAAGGCTGAAAGAGTCGGGGATGTTTAGCCTGGGAAAGGGAAGGCTTAGAGGGGACAGGATTGCAGTCTTCAAGTATTTGAAGGGCTGTCATGTAGAAGATGGAGCAGATCTATTCTCTCTTGCTCCGGATTGCAAGACTAGGTCTAATGGGTGGAAATTATAAGGGAGTCGTTACCAGCTAAATATCAGGAGAAACTCCCTAAATGTCAGAGTGGTTGAGCAATGAACAGTCTGCCTCAGGAGGTGGTGGAGGCTCCGTCGCTGGACGTTTTCAAGTGGAGGCTGGATGACCATCTTTCGGGTATGTTGTAGGTATGTAGGGCTATCTTTTGGCTATGCTCCTGCAGAGTGCAGGGGGTTGGACTAGATGACCTGCAAGGTCCCTTCCAACTGTAACATTCTATGATTCTATGATTCTAAAGGTAAAGGTCTCCCTTCCTCGAAAGCCAGTCGAATCTGACTCTAGGGTTGCGGTGCTCATCTCCGTTTCAAGGCCGAAGATCCAGCGCTGTCCGAAGACATTTCCGTGGTCATGTGGCCGGCATGACTAAACACCAAGGCGCACGGAACGCTGTTACCTTCCCACCGAAGTGGCACCTATTTATCTACTTGCAATTTCTTGCTTTCGAACTGCTAGGTTGGCAGGAGCTGGAACTAGAGACGGGAGCTCACTCCGTCATGCGGCACACTCGGGTCTCGAACTGCTGAACTACCGACCTTCCACAGCCTGCAGTTCAGCGTCTTGACCACTTGAGCCACCGCAGCTCCTTCTATGATTCTATCTAGAACCTTATCATGGGAAGCACTGACCACTCACCAATGGCGCCATTCAGGTTCTGAAAGATTTTTGACTTGTGATCCAGGGTGATCCCATATTTCTCCTACAGAGATAGAGGAGCAAAGAGCAGAGATTAGGAACACGCAGGGCTATTTTGGGGCAGGAACGCACAGGAACGGAGTTCCGGCTGGCTCCCAAGTTGGCCACGCCCAGCAGGAACTCATTAGCATAATAGGCCACACCCAACAGCAGAAACTCTAGGATTGGCTACATTAGGGGGGTGTGGCCTAACATGCAAAGGAGTTCCTGCTACAAAAAAGCCCTGGGTTTGGACAACAAACAAGGTGAACAGAATAACAAGCAAAAGGTGGGTGTGGCTGGATGAGCACACTTCTGGTAACATAGGGATGCGGCCTAACGTGATAATGAGCTGTGCTGTCAGGGGTGTGGCCCAATACGCTAATGAGTTCCTGCTGTTGGGTGTGGCCTATTATGCTAATCAGGGGTCTTGTTGTAGAAAAAGAGCTGCCGGAGCTCATTAGCATAACTCATTAGCATAACTTATTTGCATATGCCACGCCCCCTGACATCACCGGAAGTGACAGAAGGCCACACCCCCTGACATCACCGGAAGTGTGTCAGAAGGCCCGGCTACTTACCCTCCTGCTTCATCCTCATTCCCAAACGGAATGAGGATCGAAGCAGAGGGTGGGGTAAAGAAGGGGGCGGGGCTTCACCACGTGACCGCCCCGCCCCCTAGAGGTTCTCTTCCGGAGCTCCGTACCTGAGAGCTCCCCCCCCGACTAGAGCCCTGATGCTAATGAGTTCCTGCTGGGCTTTTTCTACAAAAAGAGCCCTGGGAACACGTGAAGTGTCCAAGTCAGACCACTGGCCCCTCTCCCTGTAACGTATTGCAGGGACTCAGGCAGAGAAACACCCAAGTCCCCGTAACGGGTATTCATTTACATCCCTCCTCTCTGTATAAGCATATCTGAGGAAAACTACAATCCGAAACAAGAAAACGTCAGGTAAAATTAGAAAATGGATATAATAAAACTATCCAGTTTAAATAGAACAAGGGTAATCTTTAAAAAGCCTCTAAAACTCAGTCACTACGAGGGCTGGATCTGACACGAATGTCACTTTGTCGGGCCGGGCCATGTGTGCCATACAATGTAATGCCAGGTACTGGAGATAGAAACTTTATCAAGGACACAGGCAAACCCAATTAACAATTTTTTTAAAAAACTCAAAATCAGGGCTATTTTTGGGCAGGAACGCACAGGAACGGAGTTCCGGCTGGCTCCTGAGTTGGCCAGGCCCAGCAGGAACTCATTAGCATAATAGGCCACACCCAACAGCAGGAACTCACTAGGACTGGCTACGTTAGGGGTGTGTGGCCTAACATGCAAAGGAGTTCCTGCAACAAAATAGCCCTGGGTTTTGACAACAAACAAGGTCAACAGAATAAGAAGCAAAAGGTGGGTGTGGCTGGATAACCACACTCCTGGTAACATAGGGGTGCGGCCTAATGTGCCAATGAGCTATGCTGTCAGGGGTGTGGCCTAATATGCTAATGCGTTTCTGCTATTGGGTGTGGCCTATTATGCTAATGAGTTCCTTCTGGGCTTTTTCTACAAAAAGAGCCCTGCAAAATACAAACAAAAGCAATTGATTCCTGGCAGTGAAAGCAACTGATTTCCTGGGGAGCTCACAAAAGCACCAATATATGTATTTAATCATATGCAAGACCAGGTTTCTTCCAATGGATACCATAAAAGGGGAAGTATATTATATTTCCATACACACCAGTTGCTTGCGGGCTGGGTAAGAGCCCTGGACGGGCCGGTTCTGGCCCCCGGGCCTTATGTTTGACACCCCTGCTCTAAAACTACAGCCTAAAAGTGATGATGATAATAATGGGATGGGGTAGCCAAAACCAACTGCAGGGAGTCTAAAAGGCTTGAAACGATTTTTTTTTAAAGGCCCGGCACTTGAAAGCATACAGATTTGCCACTAGGCAAGTTTTCTGGGGAGGGAGCTCCAAAGCAATAGTGCCACCACTGAGAAGGCCCCGTCTCCGGGGGCTCACCCACCTTGCTTCAGAATATACAGATAGATAGAAGCAGGACCAATGTTCCCTCTAAGCTATGGAGTCTTGTGAGCAAAAATTCTACTTTGTGAGCTACTGGCATTAAAGTGGTGAGCAGGTGATTTGGCTGCTGCATAAATTGGTTTGCTCTGGAGCCCCATCCTGCCTGAGCGAAGCCAAAAATGTGTGAGCCAGAGGCTCAAAAACCGTGAACTAGCTCACAGTAACTCAGCTTAGAGGGAACATTGATTGCAGGACCTCTGGTGATGAGCTCCATTGGTGAGCAGGTTCACCTTCAGGCACCGGAGGTTTCAATGAGGCATCATGGCCCAGAGGTATCGATGGACCTTCCTTTGAGGAATTTGTGCAATCCCTTATCAAAAACTATCCCCCACCACCACCACCAAGGCTCTCTCTAAGCTGTGGAGTCCTGTGAGCAAAAATTCTACTTGGTGAGCTCCTGGCATTAAAGTTGTGAGCGAGCGATTTGGCTGCTGCATGAATTCGTTTGCTCTGGAGCCCTCCTTCCTGAGCGAAGACACAAATGTGTGAGCTGGAGGCTAAAAAGAATGTGAGCTAGCTCACACTAACCCAGCTTAGAGGGAACACTGCCCCCCCCCACCATTATGTCTGGTTTCCTTTCAAAGTCACTTTTTGCCCCCAGTACATCCTGTGGCAGTGAGTTCCACAGATCAATTGTGCTAAGACGTGCATCAGCCAGGTGTGTGAACTGGAGCATAGGCTGAGCAAGAGTCAGCAGCAACTCCCCGCCCCACCCCCCACTCTTACCCGCAAGGCAGGATCCAAGTAAATACGCGTGTAGAAGAGCTGGTCGTCGTCGTCATCCTTGTACTTCCATAGCTGGACAACGCGATTGATGACGGAAGCATAGCCAATGAATCCTGCCACGACAGAGGAGCAAGGGGTTGGTTTTCTATTTGGTCTTCATGCCCATTACCATTTTAATCAGGTAGCCAGTTTGGTGCAGTGGTTAAGAGTGGTGGACTCTAATCAGGAAACCTGGACTCAATTCCCCACTCCTCCACATGAAGCCTGCTGGGGTAGCCTTGGGCCAGTCACAGCTCCTTCAGAGCTCTCTCAGCCCCTAAAACCAAGCCTAGCTCACCACCTAAGAGCAAGGACTTGTGGCTGCCAGACAATCCCAGGATCACCTGGCTATTCTACACACAATGCCATAGGATAATAGTAATTATCAGGGGTCATTTCCTGCAGGAGCGCACAGGAGCGGAGCTCCGGCAGTAAAGAGCCCAGGGGGCGGGCACATGCAACAAGCCCCACCCCCTGCTCCCAGCAGCCCTCAGTCAGAGCAAGAAGCAGCCAGGTAAGTTGCAGAGCCCCCCCCAGCCCCCCGGATCCAAAACAGTCCAGTGGCACCTTTAAGACCAAGTTTTATTCAGGTACAAGCTCTCCCTCCTCTGTGAGGACAGATCTGCATGTCCTCCCCCCATAGCTAGCAATCCAAAACAGTCCAGTGGAGCCTGAGCGGTGGGTGTTGCCTTCTGACACACTTCCGGTGATGTCAGGGGGTGTTGCATATGCAAATGAGTTATGCTAAGGAGTTATGCTAATGAGCTCCTTCACCTCTTTTTCTACAAAATGACCCCTGGTAATTATTATTATAATTTTAATCTTAAAATCTAGAAACTTATTCTTGTCCTAAGGTAAGCAGAAATTCTCAGGACTCAAAACCCTACAGTAGCTTAGGACTCTCGAAAGCGTGTGCCCTGGAAATCATGCTGGTCTTTAAGGTGATACTGGACTTGAATCTCGCTTTTCTGCTGCAGCCCCACACCGTTACTAAGGTTGCCAACCTCCAGGTGGTAGCTGGAGATCTCCCGGGATTACAACTCCTCTCCAGACAACAGAGACAAGTTCCCCTGGAGAAGGTGGCCACTTTGGAAGGCTAACTCTATGGCACTGTACCCCATTGAAGAAGAAGAGGAGATTGGATTTATACCCCGCCCTTCACTACCCAAAGGAGTCTCAGAGCGGCTGACAAACTCCTTTCCCTTCCCCTCCCCACAACAGACACCCTGTGAGGTAGGTGGGGCTGAGAGAGCTCTCGACAGAAACTGCTCTTTTTCTAGAACAGCTGTTATCAGAACTACGGCTTGCCCAAGGTCATCCAGCCAGGTGCAAGTGGAGGAGTGGGGAACCAAACCCGGTTCTCCCAGATTAGCGTCCGCGCACTCAACCACTACACCAAACTGGCTCTCTTCCCTCCCCAAACCCCGCCCTCCTCAGGTTCCACCCCCAAATCTCCAGGTATTTCCCAACCCTAACGGCTACCCAGTTGAAATAGATCCTACAGCAGGCATCACCAAACGAAGGGAACAGCCGCCCCGCTTAAAAGTCACTGCCACAGGAAGTGGTGGCGGCTACAAGCATGGACGGCTTCAAAAGGGAATTAGATAAGCATATGGAGCAGGGATCCATCAGTGGCTATTAGCCACAAGGTATAGATAGGGACTCTGGGGCAAGTGATGCTCTGTCATCTTGGTGCTTGGGGAGGGGTCAACAGTGGGAGGGCTTCTAATGTCCTGGCCCCACTGGTGGACCTCCTGATGGCACCTGGTATTTATGGCCACTGTGAGACACAGAGTGTTGGACTGGATGGGCCTTTGGCCTGATCCAACATTGGCGTCTCTTATGTTCTTATGTTCACAGTGAACACACATACGATCCATGTACAATATAAACTTGATTTTTCTTTATGTGCGCATCAAGTAATTCTCATGTTACATTCAACGCTTGCACAGCTGAATGTGTGACTGAAACGACACATTTATCCCGGTGCTGGTCCCTGATTTCATTTTAAAGTGAATGCACATTGGCTATTTCGTACAAAAAGATGTACGCACATACAGGGAGGACATCGGTGTGTGCACAGTAACATGTCAACAGGGCTATTCCTGACATGGATTCGTTCATACCCTGTTAAGGATACAGTTACACTCATGGCCCACTGGAACTTGAAAGCTCACCCCCTCCATAATTCAGCCCTAGGAAGACATTGACTGATGTACCTAGTTTTTTCCCCCCCACAACGGGAACCCAAAGAGGTTAAAACATCATTTCCCTTCATCTCCTTTTATCTTCACAACAACAGCCCTATTAGGTAGGTTAGGCAGAGAGAGATTGACTAGGCCAAGGTTACCCAACCAGCTGCCATGGCAAAGTGGGAATTCGAACCTGGGGCTTCCAGATCTGAATCTGGCATTCTAACCACAACACCACGCCAGTTCTCACATACATCTTTATTTGGACTGCACTCTTAGTTCGCAGGTTTATTCTTGGCACAACTGACAGATACCCCGTAACAATTCCTTGTTTTAAGAGTGTGTGTGTCTCTTTAAATGTTGGGTTGCAGGGCAGTGAATGCAGAGTAGATTAATTGAGAGAGAGAAGTGTGCTGTGATTGGAGGATGAGAGAGTGTGGGAGGAGTTTTTGAAGTGGATCTGTGTGAGTGTCAGTCAAGTTATGAAAGTATGAAAGTCAGAGTTAGAGGAGACGGGAAAAAAACCAGTTGATGTTGTTCAGTGGAAATTCAGTCAGTGAGAGAGCTGAAAGAATCTGTGTGGGATCCGAGAAGGATCAGTATATGCGTATTAAAGTGATACAGTTGACAAGCTCATTTACAGGAACAGGGCTATTTTTGGGCAGGAACGCACAGGAACGGAGTTCCGGCTGGCTCCCGAGTTGGCCACGCCCAGCAGGAACTCATTCGCATAATAGGCCACACCCAACAGCAGAAACGCATTAGAATTGACTACATTAGGGGTGTGTGGCCTAACATGCAAAGGAGTTCCTGCCACAAAAAAAGCCCTGGGTTTTGACCACAAACAAGGTCAACGGAATAATAATACCTTCCGATTTATTGATCGCTCATCCTGCAGAGCTGCTGGCTCTGAGCGATTTACAGTTACTCAAGTTTTCACACGGGACTAACAATGATTCATAGGGGTAAGGGAGGACAACATATAATTCTTTAAATCGCACACATTTGCAGCCGACGGGGATTTTGTTCAGCTGTAAGCTTCAACCGTGTTCCAGACGGCATTCACTTTCGGCTTTGTCGGTAGGATGCATTTCCAGGACTGCTTTGAGTCTTAGTGCCGCACTGCCATCGCCTGGCTGGATTGGCCCATCACAGGCTTCTTAATGCCGAAGAGGTCTTTTTTCCAGGCTTCCGAGCTTACGAGCTGGACCTTCCATTCGCCGGCTAACACCTCCCCCATGGGGATTTTTGGTATGCCCACGCTCTCTAAGGAGTGGTACCCATTTTATCTACTCGCCGAAGCTTTCGAACCGCTGGGTGGACAGCGAGCTGGAGACAAGGCTGGTAGCTCACACCAGTGCGGGGCTCGAACTGACAGCAGTCCTGATCAGTTCAGATGTTAACCAGAGGAATAAACCCTCTGTGCCAACGCAAAAGGTGGGCGTGGCTGGATTACCACACTTCTGGTAACATGGGTGTGTGGCCTATTATGCTAATGAGCTGTGCTGTCAGGGCTGTGGCCTATTATGCTAATGAGTTTCTGCTGTTGGGTGTGGCCTATTATGCTAATGAGTTCCTGCTGGGCTTTTTCTACAACCGGTTACATAACCAACCTCTTGTTTTGTTCCCCTTTCAATAAATCCTCTCTTATTTAAGTTAATCCCAGAAGTCATATCAATCATTCCTCAGGAGCACAGAGACCCTTGAAAGCCTAAGCCCTAGGTCACAATACCAACATAAGAAGCTGAGAGTGGATTTGGAATTTAGAAAATTCCTGGGGGCAGCCGGAACTACCTATTTTATAAACACCCAGTATAACTTAAAGAGAAACCTAGTCTTCCCCAATAGGAGCTCATCACCCCCCACACACACACACACACTTTACCTCCGGAGTTGAGAAACCGGTTTCCCACAGCCACTGGGGGGTACTTTTCCGCCAGCGACCACTCCGGCCAGCAGAAGCTTTCCGCCGAGAAGACCAAGTTGCTGTCGAACTGCTGGAACTTCTGCAGAAGTTCGACGGGGCCGCCGGCCAGGATCACGTCATAGCTGGGGGGAGGGCACATCAAGAACCCGGCTTAGTGTGCTGAAACCAACATTTCATCTCTTTGGGGGTGGGGAGAGCAAGCAAAAAGACAACAACAAAACCCCGGCTTTACTGGGGAGGAGATTTCCCCAGGTTCAAACCGTACATACGACTGGTGTGGGGGGGAAATCCCTTCTGCAAAGACCCATCAATGTGGAGGGCACCAGGCAGAGGAGTTAGAAAGGTACATTCCTGCCTGGGGGGCTTTTGTCGCGCCCCTGGGACCCCTAAGCCTGGGGGGAAGGAGCAGAGCACCTCTCTGGACACTAGACTCCTGTGGCAGGAAGGGGGTGGGGCTGAGGCACAGCCAAAGGAAAACAAAGCTATGGGGGTCCGCAGGGGCAAGGGAGAAGCAGACACATTTATTTATTTACCAATGCCCCCCTTTCCCCCACAGCTGGGATGCAAAGTGATTTAGAATCTTGTCCCCCCCTCCTAGGCTTGCCAAGCCCCTGCTGGGAGCGGGTAAATTCCCGCCTGGGAGGCCCTTTACCTGCCGGCAGTAGATCAGGCCCCGGGGGGAACGCCACCCCCTGCCAGAGTGCGTCCCCAGCGTGATGATGTAACCCGGAGGTGACATCATCACACTGGCCACGTTGTGGGGGGGGACACTCTGTGAACCGAGGGAAAACTCTATGGTTTTCCCTCGAGTCACGGTGCCCCGCCTCCAACGTGGGCGACGCGATGACGTCACTTCCGGTGACGTCATCGTGGCACACGCACGTAAAGCGCACGCCCAGGGAGACACCCGACGGAGCCAGGAATCCCCCCGCTTTGAAGGTAAGGCGACTTGGCAACCCTACCCCCTCTTCCAATTTCTCACCACAACAACTCTGCGAGGTAGGCCGGGCTGAGCGTGTGTGACAGGCCCAAGGCTGCGTAGCAAGCTTCCGTGGTAGAAGCTGAGGATCTGAACCCAGGTCTCCCAGTCCGACACTCTCTCCAGGACAGCCAGTAATAGCTCCCCATGGAGGAGAAGGCTCCTTCTTGGGAGAAAGGGCCTATTCAAGAGTAAGCCTGGGGTGGGCAGGGACTGGGAGTAGCCAGGAAAAGGATAAAGAACCCAGCTGGGGAGCATTCAGGAAGGAAGCGGGGCCGTGGCTCAGCAGAAGAGCCTCTGCTCGGCATGCGGAAGGTCCCAGGTTCAATCTCCAGTTCGAAGGACCAGGAAGGAGGTGACGGGAAGGACCTCCACCTGGAGAGCGGCTGCCAGCCTGTGTAGACAAGACCGACCTTGATGGATCCAGGTTCTGATTCCGTCTCGGGCAGCTTCCTGTGTTCAAAGGGGCTGGCTGATGCTAGCAGGAAGCCGTGACAGAGAGCAGCCAGAGAAGCCAGGGGGCTCCACAGTCTGGAGAGAGCCAAGCCACCGTGGGGACTAGGAAGCTGGCAGACCTGCCGAGCAGCACTTCTCCTGGACCAGGGCCGTCGAGCCACCTGATGGCAACGATGCTGGGGGAAGGGTGCAGTGGCCAAGGGCAGGACCCTAAGAGGACCTGCGGAGGCTCCAAGCTGAGGTTTTTATATACCGCTGATGCCACTATATGACTATTAAGAACCACTGGCACTTTATTATAATGACAACGATGTTTTAATGTAATGACCTGTTTTTATGCGGGCAGGGCAAAAATCTGAAAAATAAATAAATAAACTACTAGGAGCTGCGGTGGCTCAAGTGGTTAAGACGCTGAACTGCAGGCTGTGGAAGGTCGGTAGTTCAGCAGTTCGAGACCCAGGGGTGCCGTATGACGGAGTGAGCTCCCGTCTCTAGTTCCAGCTCCTGCCAACCTAGCAGTTCGAAAGCAAGAAATGGCAAGTAGATCAATAGGTACCACTCCGGTGGGAAGGTAACAGCGTTCCGTGCGCCTTGGTGTTTAGTCATGCCGGCCACATGACCACGGAAACATCTTCGGACAGCGAAGGCTCTTCGGCTTGGAAACGGAGATGAGCAACCTCCGCAACCCTCCGCAACCCTCAAGTCGGATTCGACTAGCTTTCGAGCAAGGGAACCTTTACCTTTTTAAACTACACACTCACACACACCTCATCTCATCTGTCCCTAAAAGGTAAAGGTTTCCCTTGCTTGAAGGCTAGTCAAACCCAACTGTAGGGGGCGGTGCTCATCTCCGTTTCCCAGCGCTGTCCAAAGACATCTCCGTGGTCACGTGGCCGGCATGACGCCGAGGCGCACGGAACGCTGTTACCTTCACACCGAAGCGGTACCTATTTATCTACTTGCAATTCCTTGCTTCTGAACGGCTAGGTTGGCAGGAGCCGGGGCCGGAGACGGGAGCTCACTCCGTCATGCGGCACACTCGGGTCTCGAACTGCCGAACTACAGCCCTTCCGGTCTGCAGCTCAGCATCTTAACGGGGTTGAATAAGGGACAGACAAAAGACCAGAGTAATCCTCAACAGCCCGCTGTGGTGTCTATCTACCACTGCCATTCTGCAGTCCCAGTCCTGAGACAGGTGTTTATAGACTTGGACAAAACAATCCCGATCACAAGGGCAAGATTACAGAACCGCCCCCGAGAGAGCCAAAACTCTCCGTCTTGGAGCCTTGCATTTCCCAAGATGGATCCAGAGCACTATTGCTGAACTCACCTGTCCACAAACATGACTATCAGGTCTTCCTCATTGACATACTTCTTCATTTCTGCCTTCAGCCAGCGGACTTTCTGCCCTCCGCCAACCGTCCGGGCAACATCCCCTCCCTTCCAGTCCTCCCCTAGGCCAAGAGTCTGAAAGGGGAGAGGAACAAGTCAAGGGGGGGGCCTTCAGAAAGAAAAATGCTCACCCTAATTCAGATACTCCCATACCTAGGAGAAAACTCTTTAGGAAAGGTGGTAGAGTCCTGAGTGGACAAGGTGGTAGAGGCAAAGAAAGACCTTGATTCAGATACGCCGATACCTAGCAGCAAGCTCTTCAGGCGAGGTGGTAGGGTCCTGAGCAGACAATACCACTTCAGACTGTAAAGTGGGGGAAGCCGTTGAGTGCCAACCAGTGTTCCCTCTAAGCTGAGTTCGTGTGAGCTAGCTCACAGTTTTTTAGCCTCCGTCTCACCCCTTTTTGTCTTCGCTCAGGAAGGAGGGCTCCAGAGCAAACTAGTTTATGGAGGAGCCAAACCGCTCGCTCACAACTTTAATGCCGGTAGCTCACGAAGAACTGTTTGCTCACAAGACTCCAAAGCTTCGAGGGAGCGTTGGTGCCAACATTAAAAGCTCCTTGCAAATTAAAAAAAAATCAAGAGGAACGGCTCTAACTGAAGACGAGGAGGACAAAGCAACCTTTCTGGCTTGAGTGTCCACCCCAAGGGGGGAGGGGGAGAGGCAAGGTCTTTCGCCAGAGAGGTCTTTATACTAGGTACGTTTGTTGTTGTTCAGTCGCACAGCCGAGTTTGACTCTTCGCAACCCCATGGACCACATCACTCCAGGCCCCCCCGTCTTCCGTCGTGCCCCGGAGTTAGCTCAATTTCATGTTTGTTGCCTCAACAACACTGTCCAGCCATCTCATCCTTTGCCGTCCCCATCTTCTTTGACCTTCAATCCTTCCCAGCATCAGGGTCTTCTCCAGTGAGTGCTCCCTTCTCATTGGGTGGCCAAAGGGAGGTATGCGGTGTATGGTTTTTGCAGGGGAACAAAGGGTTAAAGCCCTAACCTGGGTGGCCCAGGCTAGCCCATTCTTGCCAGAGCTCTTAAGCTAAGCGGCATTGACCCTGGTTAGTATTTGGATGGGAGACCACTAGGAAAGCCCAGCTGCTATGTCAATCCAGACAGTGGCCAACCACCTCTGTTTGTCTTTTGCCCTGGAAACCAATGGGATTTCCAGAAGTCAGTGGTGACTTGACAGTGACATGATTGCAGTCTTCAAGTATTTGAAGGGCTGTCATGTAGAAGATGGAGCAGATCTATTCTCTCTGGCTCCGGATTGCAAGACTAGATCTAATGGGTGGAAATGACAAGGGAGTCGTTACCGGCTAAATATCAGGAGAAACTTCCTAACTGTAAGAGGGGTTGAGCAGTGGTGCTCCTTCGCTGGACGTTTTCAAGTGGAGGCTGGACGACCATCTTTCGGGTATGTTGTAGGGCTATCTTTCGGCTCTGCTCCTGCAGAGTACAGGGGGTTGGACTAGATGACCTGCAAGGTCCCTTCCAACTCTAACTTTCTATGATTCTATGACAGGACTTTCCACCAGCAAAGGTCTCAAATGAGGCTGCATTAGACAGGTCAGGCTGAAAGTGGTTTTGGTTTCAGTGCACACAGTGATATGACTGTGGTTGAAGGGAAAAAAACACACACCATCTTTTGTAGTATAGGGTTGCCAACCCCCAGGTGGTGGCTGGAGAGCTCCTGTTAGTACAACTGATCTCCAGGGGCCACACAGATCAATTCCCCTGGAGAAAATGGCCGTTTTGGAAGCTGGACTCTATGGCATTATACTCCATTGAAGTCCCTCCCCTCCCCAAACCCTGCCCTCCTCAGGCTCCACCCCCAAAATCTCCAGGTATTTCCCAACCCGGAGTTGGCAACCCTATTACAGCCTCTCTTGCTCGCCTTTAAATGCAAAATCTCACCAGAGGCTCAGCTTTAGGAATGTCAGTCCAATTGTTTTAAACAAAAGGAAATCGTAGATTTGCATTTACTAGTTTCGTGGGTAAACACGAGGAGAGGAGGCTTATTGTACCTTGACCGTGTAGTTGAAGTATTTGGTTGTTCGTAGGAAGCGCTGGTACCCTTCCGTCTCCTCCGTGGCTGCCGTCAGTACCAGCAGCTTCCCTAGAGAAAGGGAGAGAAAACAAACAAACAAACAAAAAACCCCATGACATTGAGAATAAATGCAGCCTTAACATTCTCAAAGAGACATGACGGACATCTTCCCATCTGTATCAGAGCTAGGAAAGCAGCACTACAGAATTCCCAGGCTCCAGGTCACCCAGGTTTCTAAAAACTTTTAATTGGCGCCAAGCGATTTCGAAACTTTTCTCCCCCAGACCAACAGTTCTGTGCTGAAGTCTTAGATTCGGACTGTGAACTATCCAGGTTTTATTTATTTATTTATTCAATTTGTACCCCGCCCTCCCCGCGAGCAGGCTCAGGGCGGCTCACACAGATGGTACAAAAATACCAACAAATCCACATAAAATCACTGAAAAACAATTCAATTAAAATACAAGTAAAATCTAGGGCTGCCAAGTCCCCCCGGGGGGCGGAAAAAACCCCGCCCCAGAGGCCCGTTCCCCGATGCCGGGGAATCGGGCCCCGGGGGGAACCCCGCCCCAGCGTGCACGTCACAGGGAAGTGACGTTATGACGCCAGGCACGCTGTGGGCGGGGCCACGGCCATACAAGGGAAAACTCTATGGTTTTCCCTTGTATGGTCGTGGCCCCGCCCCCAGCGTGCCCAGCGTCATGACGTCACTTCCCTGTGACGTGCATGTGGCGCGCGCACGCGCCAGGAACCAAACGGGAGTCCCCCGCCGGCAAGGTAAGTGCCACTTGGCAACCCTAGTAAAATCATAAGATCATAAGGTGCTAGTGTTCCTCCATTCGCTGCTTGAGGTGGTGTACGAAGAATGTTTGCAAGCAGACAGTCCAGCTCAGTGGTCTTCTTGAGTCACGCGGTGGTATAGGCCAGATGTTAAGGCTGAGGGCCGGGCTTGTCGATGGTAGCGGTCAAGACGGCTCCTTAGTTGAAAGCCTGGTGGAAGAGCTCCGTCTTGCAGGCCCTGCGGAACTGTAGAAGATCCTGCAGGGCCCTGATCTCTTCCAGGAGCTCGTTCCACCAGTAAGGGGCCGCCACTGAGAAGGCCCCAACCCTGGCCCTGGTTCAAATCCCCATGAAGCTCATTTGGTGACCTTGATCCAATCGCTGGCTAACCTTTGCTAGCCCACATCACCGGGCTGTTGCTTTCAGGTCTGAACTTCCACTCTGCCATGGAAGCTTGCTGGGCGACCTTAGATCAGTCACACCCTCTTCGCCTAACCTACCCCACAGGCTTGTTGTGAGGAAAGAACAATATAAGCTGCTTTGGGTCTCTAGTGGGGAGAAAGGCAAGGATATAAACAAAAGCAAATACATTAAAAAATATACATTGTGGAGATAAAATGGGGGCGGGGCAGAATAGCCCACACCACCTTGAGCTCTCGGGAGAACAGGTTGGATAAACACAGGAAACAGATGACACTAAGTCAACTGCCAGCTGTCCACAGCCCTTGGATTAAAGACCTTGGATCTATTCCTCCCCGTTCAAACTTGGGTTCCAGGTCCAAACCTCTGTTGTCCAGACACAAATGTGTCAACCAGAGCTTGGCCTTTTTAAGGAAGCAAACTGAAGGTGGCAGCCGGGTGAGAGTTCACCTCAGTCCAAAAACAGAAGAGTTTAAATTCTGTAATCTCTATGAGCTAATGGGGTTGCCAATCTCCAGGTGGGGCCTGGAGATCTCCCCCAGAATAACAACCAGTCCCAGGCAATGTTCCCTCTAACCTGTGGAGTCCCGTGAACAAAAATTCTACTTTGTGAGCTACTGGCATTAAAGTGGTGAGTGAACGCTTTGGCCACTGGATAAATTAGTTTGATCTGGAGCCCCATCCTTCCTGAGCTGAGACAAAGATGTGTGAGCCAGAGGCTAAAAAATGGTGAGCTGGCTCACACTAACTCAGCTTAGAGGGACCACTGGTCCCCAGGCTACAGAGATCAGTTCCCCTGGAGGAAACGGCAGGTCCGGAGGCCAGACTAGGTCATCATATCCCCACAGAGTTTTCTCCACTCCCCAGACTCTGCACCACCAGGTACCACCACCACCCAACTCCCCAGGAATTTCCCAGTTGGTGTCGTGGTTAAGTGCGCAGACTCTAAACTGGGAGAACCGGGTTTGATTCCCCATTCCTCCACTTGCACCTGCTGGATGACCTTGGGCAAGCCATAGTTCTGTCAGAGCTGTTCTCTCAAGACCAGCCCCGCCTTCCTCACAAGGTGTCTGTTGTGGGGAGGGGGAGGGAAAGGAGACTGTAAGCCGCTCGGAGACTCTGAATGAAGGGCAGGGTATGAATCCTCCTCTTCTTCCTCTTCTTCCAGTATAGCTTCCAGGCCCCTTCTATTCCAGGCCCAGATTCTGTTCTCCTTCTGGGGGAGGGGGGGAATGCACTGAACCCTAAAGCCCCCTCCATACAACATCCCGTCCCCGCCACTCCCCACCACGCCAAACTATCGCATTCCTGGCCAGAAGGTGCTTGAAGGGTGCTCCTCTGTCCTCAGGGCATCCAGCTGCTGCAAGAATCCAAAAAGGCAGCAGGGGGGGACTCTACTCTACACGGGCGGGGGCGGGGGGGCCTCTCCGGGGGATTGAGGGGAGGAACACAGGACCCCTGTTAAAAAAGAGGAACGAAAATGCCTTGCGCTCAATTAGCCCGAGAATGTTTGTTTTGGGCCTGGATTCAGGCCGCACCTGAGCAGGGAACGGGGCACGGCTTTCAGGTGCCGGTTACGTGTTCAATGCGAGCAGAGGAAGAGGGAACTCTCCACCCCTTCCCCGGACTCCACATCCTTAATAGCAAACATGATGTGCTCTGTCTCATGCGCTCATGTTCCCTTCCAACTGTCAGCATGATTGATGAGCATGGTGGGTTGAAAGGGGGGGAGGGAATCAAGACACTGGATCCCCCACAACCCTGCCTCTCAGGCCGTGTGACAATGCAGATGCCCACAGACTTGGGGAGGACAAGGGGGTGGGTGGTCTGTGCGCACACACCATCCCGTAGTTAGAAGAACCCACACAGCTGCAGCGCTGGCTGGCAGGGAAGTCATTCGGCAAGGAGGACGTGTCCGTTCTCGCTTGTCTCCAGGGCTCTCTCTCTGTCCAAACGAAGCCAGCTGTTGGGAAGGCCTTGGTCCAGGATTTCTTTCCTAAGTTTCAAGGGTCCAAGAGCTGGTCACTGCAGATACAAGACGGAATCCTTTCCTTCTGCATTAATCAACTGAAAATCACTGCCCCTTCCTCTCCTTCGGTATTCAGTAGCGTTGTTGGGGACTTACAGTTCCAGACCCACCTAGATACAGAAGAAGTAGAGATTGGATCTATATCCCTGCCCTTCACTACCCGAAGGAGTCTCAGAGTGGCTCACAAACTCCTTTCCCTTTACCCTCCCCCACAACAGACACCCTGTGAGGCGGGTGGGGCTGAGAGAGCTCTCTCGAGAACTGCCCTTGAGAGAACAGCTCTGAGAGAATTTGTGACTGACCCAAAGTCACACCAGCATCTGCATGTGGAGGAGTGGGGAATCAAACCCGGTTCTCCCAGATTAGAGTCCCCACTCCTAACCACTACGCCAAACTGGTAGCACCTTAGAAACAAACAAGATTCTTGGTGAATGCGCTTTCGAGAGTCAGAGCTCCCTTTGTCAGATAAAGGTAAAGGTTCCCTTGCTCGAAAGCCAGTCGAGTCCGACTCTAGGGTTGCGGTGCTCATCTCCGTTTCCAAGCCTAAGAGCCAGCGCTGTCCGAAGATGTTTCCGTGGTCATGTGGCCGGCATGACTAACCACCAAGGCGCACGGAACGCTGTTACCTCCCCACCGAAGCTGTCCCTGTTTATCCACTTGCAATTTCTTGCTTTCGAACCCCATTCCAATTGTTTGACTGCAGACCAGTGTGGCTACCCTCTGAAACCTGAAGCAGCTCCCACCGGTCTCCTCTCCTCCGTTTTAATCCTCCCAACAATAATCCTGTGAGATAGGTTAGGCTGAGAAGCAGGCTTCAGTGACCGAAAGGGGATTCAAACCTGGGCCTCCCAGATCCGACTCCGACACTCTAAGCACTACACCACACTGGATCTCACGATGCCTCCCATTCACAATGAAATTTGCACAGGAGGAGAGCCACTGAGTGAACCTCGATCATGCGCAAGAGTGCAAATGGAGGCTCACACAGACAGGTAGGGTTGCCAGGTCTGGGTTGGAAAATACCTGGAGACTTTGGGGGTGAATCCAGGAGAGGGTGCGGTTTGGGGAGGGGAAGGGCCTCAGCATGGTACAATTCCATAGAGTCCACCCTTCAAAGTGCCATTTTCTCCAGGGGAGCTGATCTCTGTCGGCTGGAGATCAGTTGTAAAAGCGGGAGATCTCCGGGCCCCACCTGGAGGCTGGCAACCCTACAGACAGGGCGCTTCACAGCTGAGGGAATCAGACCTTTTTGTGCCTATTCCAGAAGCAGAGGAAAGAGCTTCCTGTGTAAAGCACATAACACTAGACAGGCTTTGCCTCTCCCCCACACCACCCCGCCACCTTGGCAAAGCGATTGACAGGGAAACTTCGTGCTACTCTGAGTCTCTCGAGATCCTTGATGCTCAAATTATACCTCCTAGACTCCGTACAGCTAAGTACAGACAGCCAGTTTGGTGTAGTGCTTAGGAGCGCGGACTCTATAATCTGGGAGAACCGGGTTTGATCCTCCGCTCCTCCACTTGCAGCTGCTGGTGCGACCCTGGGTCAGCCACAAGGTCTTTCAGAGCTGTTCTCTCAAGGGCAATTCTCGAGAGAGAGCTCTCTCACAGGGTGTCTGTTGTGGGGAGGGGAAGGGATTGTACGCCGCTCTGAGACTCCGTTGGGTAAGGAAGGGTGGGGTATAAATCCAATCTCCTTCTCTCTTCTTAGCAGCTCAAGGGATTCTTTCTCAGCAGAACCGGTCGCGATATTCTGGGCAGCTTCTCTCACTGTGAGTATTTCCCCCTCCCTAAACCGGTGCCGCTCGTCTTTCCATTTGGCTCCGGAGGGCCAAGCGGCAGCAGCAGGGCGTTGGGTTCCTCAATGGAGCTTTCATTTGGTCAGGAATGTCGTCTTGGGGGAAGGCCAAGGCTGCTGCTCTGGCAGAGACACCCGACACGTCCAGGAACGGCGTTCTTGCCAGCTAAGCCAGTGCTGGATGGGGAAGACAGGGGTGCCTTGGGCAGGGCGGGTAGAGAGGCAGAGCAGCCCTGCTCCAAGTCTTTCTCTGCCCTTCCACCGCCCCAGCAGCCTGGCACGGTGCATCCGGGTATGGGACTACCTGCCACAAAGCAAGGCTGTTGAAACAAGAGAGCCTGTGACCACCTGACGGCCTTCTCGGATGACACTTCCACATCTTTAAGCCTTTGGTTTACTTATTTACATTTATTTATTTTATTGACTTCTTGTATTTACATCCCGCCCTATCCCCTGATTTATTTATTGTAAGGTAAAGGTAAAGGTTCCCTTGCTCGAAAGCCAGTCGAGTCTGACTCTAGGGTTGTGGTGCTCATCTCCGTTTCCAAGTCGAAGAGCCAGCGCTGTCTGAAGACGTTTCCGTGGTCATGTGGCCGGCATGACTAAACACCAAGGCGCAAGGAACGCTGTTACCTTCCCACCGGAGTGGTACCTATTTATCTACTTGCAATTTCTTCCTTTCGAACTGCTAGGTTGGCAGGAGCTGGAACGAGAGACGGGAGCTCACTCCGTCATACGGCACCCGGATCTCGAACTGCTAAACTACTGACCTTCCACAGCCTGCAGTTCAGCGTCTTAACCACTTGAGCCACCACAGCTCCAATATTTATTTATTTATGTATTTATTGTACTTATCCACTTTATTTATACTCTGCCTTTCTCTCCAACAGGGGCCACGGTGGCTCAGTGGTTAAGATGCTGAGCTGCAGACTGGAAGGACGGCAGCTCAAGACCCAAGTGCCACGTGACGGAGTGAGCTCCCGTCTCCGGCCTCGGCTCCTGCCAACCTAGCAGTTCGAAAGCGAGAAGTCGCAAGTAGATAAATAGAGAGGGAAGGTCACAGCATTCCGTCTGCCTCAGCGTTTAGTCATGCCGGCCACATGACCATGGAGAAGTCTTCGGACAGCGCTGGCTCTTTGGCTTGGAAACGGGGATGAGCACCGCATCCCTAGAGTCGGATTCGAGCGAGGGAAACCTTTACCTTTACCTTCTCCCCAATTGGAACCCAAAATAGCTCAAACCATTCTCCTCTCCTTCGTTTTATCTGCACAACAACCCTGTGAGGTCGGTTAGGCTGAAAGCGTGTGACTGGCCCAAGGCCTCCCAGCAAGCTTCCATGGCAGAGTGGGGATTTGAACCTGCCTTTCGCTGATTCTCGTCCAACACTTTAACTGCTACACCACAATGGCTAAATCATGAAGACTAGAGGGTGGCTGTGAAAACAACAAACAAACAAAAGGGTAAATGAAGATTGCGCCGTGCAGCCAATTTTGCAATAGTTTGTTGAAAACAAGTTTGACTGGTCAAATATTAAAAGATGGAGCATGAGAAAACAGGAGGCACTTCCCTTCAGAGGCAGGGTTCAGGCTTGAATCCCATTTTTTATGCTTGGCTCAGTTTGGTGTAGTGGTCAGGAGCGCGGACTCTAATCTGGGAGAACCGGATTTGATTCCCTACTCCTCCACATGCAGCTGCTGGTGCGGCCTTGGGTCAGTCACAAGTTCCCTCAGAGCTGTTCTCTCAAGGACAGTTCTCAAAAGAGCTCTCTCAGCCCCACCTACCTCACAGGGTGTCTGTTGTGGGGGGGGGGGGAAGGGAAAGGGATTGTAAGCTGCTCTGAGACTCCTTTGGGTAGTGAAGGGCGGGGTATAAATCCAATCTCTTCTTCTTCTTCTTTTACCTCACAGGTTGTCTGTTGTGGGGAAGGGAAGGGAAAGGAGATTGTAAGCTGCTCTGAGACTCCTTCAGAGGGTGAAGGGCAGGGTATAAATCCAATCTCTTCTCCTCTTCTTCTATAGAAAATATTAGGTGCCTCTGAGCTTGTGCAGAGTGCCCACCTCTAGAGGTGTGAAGGCCCGGAAAAAAACCGGAAAAATTCGGGAAAAAACCGTTTTTTTCCCGGAAGCTTTTTTGTTTTTTTCCGAAAAATTGGAAAAATTGAAAAAAGGAAAGAAATTGATTATGGAATGTTTTATTTTAACATGATAAATAAAATATTTTAAGACAAGGTGTTCAAATATTTTCCAAATCATTTCTAAAATAAATATATAATGGTATCAGATTGATCTAATTTCTGTGCACTGAGGACAAGCAAGTCCTAGGTTACAAACTGAACTCTCCAATGCAAGAACAAGATGCATTTCTTCCTTTAGGAGGTGCGATTGTCAGAAGAAAATAAAAAGGTTTCAGTTTTGTTTTTGCATGTGGGTGGGTATTCTGTTTGTAATAATTGTTTGGGTACACTATATTTTTAATATGCTAGTTGTGATAATTTCATGCCAAGTAAAAATGTCCATAGTCATTTTTTATGTTCCTAAAGTAACAGAATGACTTTCAATCTAGAAAAGACAAAAGAAATGCTAATGTAGCATTTTTTTCAATTTTTCCGAAAATTTCCGCTTTCTCCCGAAAAAAACCGGAAAAAAACCGGGGTTTTTTCCGAGCTTCAAAATTTCCGGAAATTTTACATCTCTACCCACCTCCCATCACTAAGCGCTTCATATCTGGAGTTGTCCAGGTTAAAAGTCCCGGAGCTCCCAGCAGTTGTGAAATTCAGCATTGCTCTCCTCTTAAGGATCAGCTGCCAATTCTCTCTCTCCCTACAGAATCCGACCCTTCGCGAACACACGTCATATAGCTTTCAGCTGAAACCGACCATCCTTTGAGAATTCCCCTAAAGCCTGCCCACAGATCATCAATCCAAACTTCTTCAGAATTCGGCTGTTCCTTGCCTGGCCCGACAGCTAATGACACAGTCCTCCTGGCCTGGTCTCGATCTGCAAACATAGGAAAATATGTCCACAGGCTCCCCCGCACATCCCCAGCCCAACGCCAGAGATTCGAGAACTTGCCAGGGAGAGCTCCAAATTACCAGTTTCCAAAGGCGGGAGCTGAACATGGGAAGGAAAGCCAGTTGGTCCGCCTGGAAGGCGAGGGAGGGAGAGGGAGGGACTCGGACAGCGGAGAGGAGAGTTACTAAGCAGCAGCCCAAGAAATCTGCCGCGGGAGCAGTGAATCTGGACAACAAAGGCGCACTGTCCAGAGACAACGGTAGGATATTATCATCGTTATTACTGAGTCAGGAAGATCTGCCCATACGGCGCCTGATGGGAGGCAATCATGGCCCACAAGTGGCGTACAATCCAAGGCAGACAAAGAGGAGACTGCAAAAATGGGAGAGAATGAAGGCACGATGCCAATACTGTTATTAAAAGCTGGGTAACTGGGAAAGGAAACCTCCCAGCTCCCCACTAACCTCCAGCTCTGCAGCTGCATTCTGAGAAAGGGCCAGAGACACAACTCCATGTCAACTCCGGCTGTCCACTGTGAGCAAAGGGCTCTTTAACCCTTTCCCTCCCCGGGATGAACAGCAGCAGACCCCTTGACAGAGGCCTTTCCTTGATGCCCTCAGCGGCTCATTCCCACGCGCAAACGGGAGGCGAGTCAGCACATACAGGGGGCGAGTCAGCAAAGGGCTCCGCCAAGGCCTTGGCCGAAATTTGCCTTCAGGAGGTTAAAGAGCCCTTTGCCCATAGCATATTGATAGGGGAGAAATCGTGTAATTTGAAGCTGATCTGAGGCTACCTCCTAACCAGGGCTCTTGTGGGGGGAAACTGAAATGCAAATATGTAATAAAAAATTAGTAATTCAGTGGCAGAAGAAGCAGTGGATTAAAAAAGGAGACTGAGAACTGGCAAAAAGTCAAATCAAACACTGATTAACACGGAAGGATCCCTAATTGTTACCGCACGCCTGTGAGAACAAAAGTGTCGTCGCCTGACACTTCAAACTGAAAAGAACAGGAACCTGGCTCACTTCTGCAGGGGAAGGACTTATACAGGAAAGGTGCCCACACAGAAAAGGTCCTACCTCTCATGGCTTCCAATGAGGGAACAAAGAACAGAGCCTCCGGTGTTTATCTTGACATCCAGCCAAGTTCCTATAGGCAAGATCTTTGGAGTCAGTGCTGTGTCATGGGACTAAATGGGAAACTCTTGGGCCAAACTGTTTAGGTTGTCACTTGCCTACCCCTATTTTAAGTCATCTTCCAATTACAGACTAGCAAAGTTCAAGTTGCCTCAAGCTAGGAACGCAGCACCCAGACAAAGCACATTCCTTCCCGACGACTCAGCGACCGATAACTTTTCCCCCCTGAACTCACTATCCATAATGTAAATAGATCTGTCAGCTTAGGTCCCGGCTCGAGGTGTTTCTGCGCCCTAGGCGAGGCTGCCTTGTGGCACAGATGCCAACCTCCTGGTGGGGCCTGGAGACCTGAGACCTCTGGAGCCAGCCACCCTTTTGCTACCGCCACCACCGCCTCTTCCCCCCGCCCCCACCGCCACCAAAGGGGGGGAGGAGGGGGAGGCACAGCTTGGCGCCTCATCCAGGGTCCGGCGCTCTAGGCGAATGCCTAGTTCGCCTAGTGGGTGAGCCGGCCCTGCCCCTAGTTAAATCACCATGGCTTTCTCCATAACGGTGCCTACATCTTGGAACAGGATCCTTCCATTTCTTAGCAGGAAT
>NW_015172017.1:266189-273731 GCF_001447785.1 Gekko japonicus | reverse complement strand
AGGAATGTGCACTCTTACAACTTTCATAAAGCTGTGGAAAGCAGAACTGTTTTCAAGGAGTTTCTTCAGTGCCCGGCTAGCTCATTCAGTATAGCATGAGACTCTGAGTCTCAGGGTCACCACGTTGGCTGACATTTGTTTTAGGGGAGGGGCTGTGGCTCAATGGCAGAGGATCTGCTTAGCATGCAGAAGATCCCAGGTTGAATCCCCGGCAACTCCAGTTTAAAAAAAACAACAGATTTGGCATAAATGACGCAAAAGTTCTCTGCCTGAGACCTCGGAGAGCGGCTGCCTGTCTGAGCAGACAACGATGCCTTTGGAAGACCCATGGTCTGATTCCGTAGAAGGCACCTTCAAATGTGTGACAACAATCGTACTTGGGTGAATGTGGATTTTTCTTAATGATGGCCAAAATCCTATGTGCAAACAATCCTTATGTGCAAGCAAGTCCTATTGAAATCAGTGGGGTTTGATTCTAAGTAGACCTGCTTAAAAGGTAAAGGTAAAGGTTTCCCTTGCTCGAAAGCCAGTCGAATCCGACTCTAGGGTTGCGGTGCTCATCTCCGTTTCAAAGCCGAAGAGCCAGCGCTGTCCGAAAACGTTTCCGTGGTCATGTGGCCGGCATGACTAAACACCAAGGCGCACGGAACGCTGTTCCCTTCCCACCGGAGTGGTCCCTATTTATCTACTTGCAATTTCTTGCTTTCGAACTGCTAGGTTGGCAGGAGCTGGAACCAGAGACCTGCTTAGAAGATTTCAAATATTGTCACTCTTAAGGTTCTTGTTTCTAAGACATCTTTGTGAGTTTTGGGTCCTTAACTGGAGAAGAGGGGGTCGCGGTAGCTCAGCGGTTAAAACGCTGAACTGCAGACTGGAAAGTCGGTAGTTCGGCAGTTCGAGACCCGAGTGCTACGTGACGGAGGGAGTTCCCATCTCTGGTCCCAGCTCCTGCCAACCTAGCAGTTCGAAAGCAAGATACTGCAAGTAGATAAACAGGTACCACTTCAGTGGAAAGGTAACAGCGTTCCGTGCGCCTTGGCGTCTACTCAAGCCGGCCACATGACCACGGAAACGTCTTCGGACAGCACTGGCTCTTCAGCTTAGAAACGGAGATGAGCACCACAACCCTAGAGTCGGACTCGACTGGCTTTCGAGCAAGGGAACCTTTACCTTTAATTGGATAAGGGGGAGCAAATGTCCTAAACAAACAGAACATTTTACTTTCATTTTTAAAAGGTCATGGAAGAGTTAACAGCATCCGGTCCCGTGGACCCTGAAGCATGAGAGGGGTCTCCCAAAGGGGGCTTATGTGGAGGGCCCGAGTCCCACCCACATCCCTCCCATCCAAGGAACAGCTCTTCTGTTTGCCAGTGCTCTATACATAGAGCGCTGGCTCTTCTCCAAAGCCGGACAGCTGTCTCCACCGTCCACAAACTTCCTCTTCCAGTGGGATAATGTTTCGCAAGACTGGAAGTCACCAGCCACCCAAAATCCTACCCAGCAGGTTCTGCAAAACTCATCATCGGCAGAAGAAGAATGGAGTTCTCAAGGCTGGCGCCAGACCCGTCCCTAAGGCCAGGCCAAATCGAGAAGGTTCGATGAAGAAGTGTTAAGTGTCTCAGTCCAGCTGGATCGCTTCACCTTGATCCAGCCAGTGCAAGACGAATGCAGAAGAAAATGCCGCAGGAAAAAAAGTTCCCACTGGCTAAACGGCCCAGGTTCACGATTCTGTCTCCCAAACGAACAGCCAGGGTCACAGCGCGCTCAAGGATACAGAGTGGAATCTGTATGCAACTCATGGGCCGAGTCCAACAAGCAATTTTGTTTGGACAGCCAGCAATTTGGTATGGAGGCAGAATAAACCATGAGTGGGGGCCCTCTGCTGGGTTGTAGAGATCTCCTCATTTCTATAGGTAAAGGTAAAGGTTCCCTTGCTCGAAAGCCAGTCGAATCCGACTCTAGGGTTGCGGTGCTCATCTCGGTTTCAAAGCCGAAGAGCCAGCACTGTCCAAAGACGTTTCTGTGGTGATGTGGCCGGCATGACTAAACACCAAGGCGCACGGAACGCTGTGACCTTCCCACTGAAGTGGTACCTATTTATCTACTTGCAATTTCTTGCTTTCGAACTGCTAGGTTGGCAGCAGCTGGAACTAGAGACGGGAGCTCACTCCGTCATTCGGCACTTGGGTCTCGAACTGCTGAACTACCGACCTTCCACAGCCTGCAGTTCAGCGTCTTAACCACTTGAGCCACACAGCTCCTCCCCATTTCTATAGAGATGCCTTTTTGCAGGCTTCTAGGAGGACCTGTTGAATAAAGATCACTTGGTGGTGGAGGGGATTCTTCCAGGACGCTAACCACTGACTTGTTCCTCACTAGGATACGTCTTCGTGGCGTGTGCTTCTGTAGCTAGGGATTTTGGGGGCAGGGGGCCTGGAGGCACACAACTAATCTAATCAAAGTTAATCAAATTAATTCAGTTTGGGGGCAGCCCGGGAGGAAGGGGACCCAGAAGAAACACTAGGGGGGCAGGCCCCATTGGCCCTGCATTAGCTACGGGCCTGGCTGACCATGGTCCTGGTCAGACACCAGTGAGATCCTGATGGTCCTCCCTCTTCCTGTCACATGACTGGGATGTCATTATGACTTCCTGTCATATGCTTGCCAGTCACCTAATCCAGGTCTAGAAACGTTGAAGATCCCCGTGCTCGGTGGTGCTTGGGAAGATCAGAAAAGGTGGGAAAGCACCAGGTTGGCCTTAATACCCCAGGGACTATTCATACATCCCAAAGAAGAACACCTGGGTTTGATCTGGAAGTACGCTCAAGCTAGGTTCAGGAACAATGTCAAACGGTGATTTTGCTATTATGTGGACGATCTCCCTTTGCATTTGGTTCAATAATAATAACAAGAATCAATAACTGCTGGACATCCTGCCCAGACCACAGTTCGTCCTCCAAACCAAGACCCCAAACCTCCTCTCATCCCGGTTTGGAGAAAGCATGGAGCGGGCTAAATTATCAAGGGGAAGGAGGAACGTGAGGATCTTCCAGGCTTGTTTATCATAGTTCTATGGCATACCTGAACCCAGAATGACAGGCCTACCTAATGGATGGATTTATATTAGGAAGGTCAGGATAGCTTGCATGGGATTCACTGGTGGTCTGTCTTCCATCCAAACGGAGGGGCCGTGTGGCTCAGTAGTACATCATCTGCTTGGCACGCAGAAGGTCCCAATTCAATCCTCTCCAGCATCTCCAGTTGAGAGGACCACTTAGGAGATGATGTGAAAGACCTCGCCTGAGACCCTGGAGACCCACTGACTTTGACGGACCAAGAGTCTGATCTCTTCATGTGATCCAATACTGACCAGGCCCAGAGCTGCTTAGTTTCAGCAGGGCTACTGTCTCATGTGCCTCCATCCACACTCTTGAGATCCATATGGTAATGTACACTTTGTGAGCAACAACTGGGGCTAAGTACACTTTACATTTTCAGTTGAAATGTCACAAGGGGTACAAATGTGCGCATTCAGCCCCAAGCATCGCTGGCTCCAGCTCACCAGTGTGCTCGTGGCTGTTGACTTTGGGAGACCATTCAGAGGTAGGCTGTCATGGAAGGATAAGAACATCAGAGATGCCAATGTTGGATCAGGCCAGTGGCCCATCCAATCGAGTATTCTGTCACACAGTGGCCAAAAAGACCAGGTGCCATCAGGAGGTCCAGCAGTGGGGCCAGGGCACTAGAAGTCCTGGATGGAGTGGATATGTTTTTGGTCATGTTGGATGATAGCACCCGGACTAATGGATACAAACTACCGCAAAGGAAGTTTCATCTAGATTTGAGGAAGAACTTCCTGACGGTGAAGTGTGTTCGACCCTGGAACAGTCTCGCAGGTGAGGTGGTGGACTCTTCATCACTGGAGGTTTTTAAGAATCAGTTGGATACCTACTCATCAGGGATATTATCGCTCTGGTTCTTGCAATGGCAGGGGGTTGGACTAGATGGCCCTGGAGTTCCCTTCGAAATCCGAGATTCACTCAATCAATCTCTGAAATCCAGCACTAGGAGGCATTATCAGGGGAAGGCCTTGGGTCTATGTCCTGATTGTGGGCCCTCCCAGGCAAACAAGTGGTTGGCTATTGTGTGAAACAGGATGCTGGACTAGATGGGCCACAGGTCTGACCCAGCAGGGCTCTCTTTACAACAGTGTAAGACCTCCTTCCTGCTTTCAGGCAAGAGCACAAAACCACCAGCCTCCCATGGGGGTTCCTATGCGCACCCCCCCCAAAGCCAAAAGCAGGCTACCCTTCTTAAGATTTCCACCACAAGCATTTTGCTGACTGCTATTCGAAAGAGAAAGCTGGGCTTGATAGGCCTTGGTACAATCCAGCCAGGCAATTCTTGCTGCCCTAGGAAAATGTCACCAGCGGCACTCCCATCATAGAATCACAGAGTAGGAAGGACCCAAACAGGCCATCTAGTCCAACCTCCTGCTCAATGCAGGATCAGCCTAGAGCATCCCTGACAAGTGTTTGTCCAGCCGCTGCTTGAAGAAGGCCAGTGAGGGGGAGCTCACCACCTACCTAGGCGGCTGATTCCACTCTTGAATGACTCTTACTGTCAAAAAGTTTTTCCTAATATCCTAATACCTTCCCGGCCTTAATTTAAACCCACGATTGTGAGCCTTGTCCTCTGCTGCCAACCGGAACAGCTCCCTGCCCTCCTCTGAGAGCAGCGTTGTCATGCTTTTCGAATGTTGCCTGCTGCCAACTCTGCAACTTTTCTGCCTCACAGACCAGGAAGGGAAGGCAGAAGATTTCCGAAAAATGAAAATAAGACACTTCCTCAAACCACCGACAACAAACAAGAGCAAAACTGGGAGAGCAAATTGCAGAGTGACTCAATCATGGGGCAGAATCGCATCATCCTTTCAGTGGCTTTCTACACGCTGAAGTGGAGCCACAAAGCCTGGGTCCCACGCCAGCACGTCCTGAAAAAGGAGACTTTCTCAAGCAGGTCGAATTGGAGACACAAGAAGTCTCTTCCAGGACTAATGGCAAGCCCTTCACCCTGACCGGGACAGCCCAGGCAAGCCCAATCTCGTCTGATCTCAGAAGCTAAGCAGGGTCAACTCTGGCAAGTACTTGGACGGGAGACCTCTAAGGAATACCAGAGGTGGGAGGCGGGGGCAGGCTTCATTCAGCCACCTCTTTAAATAGCCTCCAGGCCCCCAGTAGGGGTCAGTCACCAGAGGTCGCCATGACTTCCAAGTTCAGGCACATGCACATAAAAGACAAGCCCTTCAAAAGACTTGTTCAAAGTTGGCCCTCTTTTAAAAGCCATCTTTTACTTCCCCTCCAACATTTGATCCTAATCCCCAGGATGGAAGGAGCACCAAGAGTAGCTGGAGTTTAGCTGAGACTTCAGGGCTATTGTTGACAGCACGGGCTGGTGCCAGGACACGTGAAAGGCCTGGGTTTGGGAGGATGTGCACTGCATCGGCTTCTTTCCAGCAGAGTAGCCTCTCTATTTCTACTCTTGTTGGAAAGTTGTGATCCGAAGACACTCTCAGCTGCCTCAGATGCTCTTTGACAACATCTCTCCCCGCACAATATGGTGGGTCCTCATTGCTCCTTCTCAGGGGTCATTTTGTAGAAAAAGAGGTGCAGGAGCTCATTAGCATAACTCATTAGCATAACTTATCTGCATAGGCCACGACCCCTGACGTCACCGGAAGTGTGTTAGAAGGCAACACCCACTGCTCAGGCTCCACTGGACTGTTCTGGATTGCTAGCGGGGGGGGGGGGTGCACAGTTCTGCCCTCACAGATGGAGGGAGAGCTTGTACCTGAATAAACCTTGGCCTTAAAGGTGTCACTGGACTAATGTAGCCAATCCGAATGAGTTTCTGCTGTTGGGTGTGGCCTATTATGCTAATGACTTCCTGCTGGGCGTGGCCAACTTGGGAGCCAGCCGGAACGCCGTTCCTGTGCGTTCCTGCCCCAAAATAGCCCTGAAGGTCAGTATTGTCTACTCAGGCCGGCAGCAGCTCTCCAGGGACTCCGGCAGAGGTCTTTCACATTACCTTCTACGTGGTCCTTTCAAATGATGATGCCGGGGGTTGAGCTTGGGACCACCGGCATGCCAAGCAGAGGATCTACCACTGAACCACAGCCCTTCCCCCCCCAGCACCTACCCTGCGTCGCTCAAAGAAGAGTGAGAACAGGTTTGTCAGCACTGATAAATGCACAGGTGTCTTTGAAGACAGGAAAGGTTGCCGCAAGAGATGAAAAATGAGTCATGAAAACTCCTCCTAAGCTCAGTCCCGCGCCCGATGAGCTGGTAGACTGCTAAGGATGCGCTGCGATACGGGAGGTCACCAGTTCAAATCCAGCCTCTGCCAAGAATTCTGGCTCTCTGAAACTAAATGCCTCTTCCACAGCTCTGGATTAACCATGAAGCAAAATAAGCACTGCTTAGGGCACCAAGGGAAGGGGGGCACCACAGAGCGCCCCCCCCAGCTATCATGCCCTTAACTCTTTCACTGCCACACTTCACTTCAGTCGGATTTTTTTTGGTAATTGTTCTTATCTGCCGTGTTCAACTTTAATCTGCATTGTTAAAAAAAAAATCATTTTTGGGGGCATGGTGAGTGACTACAGTTTAAAAGTATCCTCAGATATCCCATTTGTTTCTGTCCCATGGCATGAGAGTCTTACTTCGGTGGAGTGTGAACACAGCCAGCTGGGTCCGGCTAGCATTTAACTCATCCGCTGATTTGTGTAAGGGACACTTCAGCTCTTTATTTTATTATTTTACTGATATCCCCTCACACACATAATCAAGTTGTTTTTGTGCTGAGCGGCACCACTATCAGGCTCTGCTTAGCCTTCCGTCTCCAAGTTGGAGAATGCTAACATCGGCCTCCCTTGTTTGTTTATTTATTTATTTGCATAGTTTATACCCCACATTTCTCCCCAATGGGACCCCCAAAGCAGCTCACGTAGTTCTCCTCTCCTCCATTTTACCCTCACAACAGCCCTGCAAGCTAGTCACCCAGTGAGTATTCATGGCAGAGTGAGGATTCGAACCCGAGTCTCTCAGATCTTTCTGATCCTAGTCCGGCAGTGTGGTGTAGTGGTTAAGAGCGATGGACTCTAACCTGGGGAACCAGGTTCGATTCCGCACTCTTCCACATGAAGCCAGCTGGGTGACCTCGGGTCAGTCACAGCTCTCTCAGCCCCAAACACAAGTCTAGCTCGCCACCTAGTGGTGCGTAATGCTAAAAGAGCTAGAACTTCAGGCTGCCAGGCAATCTTAGGATTTCCTGGCTATACTGCACACACTGCCATACGACAATTAATTCAGTAGTCCAACATTCTGCCCACTACACCACATGGGCTCTCTCTACCTTGCAGGACTGTCGTATGGCCACAACAAAGTGCTATACAAAGGGTAAATATTGCCTTCCTGTTCTCCCCAGAACAAACCGGGTTTAATCCTGTCCGGTGCTACTAATAGCTTGCTACGGCACTCTTTC
>NW_015172017.1:213662-266165 GCF_001447785.1 Gekko japonicus | reverse complement strand
TACTTCTGGATCCCCTAAAACGGACATAGGGATCGGTTGACCTTCAGTAGCCGTTCTAGGCGCTGCCCAAAAGCGCTGCAGGCACAGATCTTCGCTTGATTCTCTCCCCCGCCTTTCCCTGCTGGGGTCCCCGTCTCTTCCGGCCACCGCCACCCCTCCAACTCCTTGGAGATCCAGGAAGGATTCCCCCCACCCCACCCCCGCTCGCGGGCACAGAGCGATCAGACGCGGGGGCCCGCCCGGGTTTTTTAAGCTCTCGCGATCGGCGGGGGTGGATCGGTCTGAGGCTCCTCCCTGGAGCAGCCCTCCAGCTGGGAGGGGGAGGAGAAAGAGGGGGATCGACGCCCCTTCCCCCCCGGCTCTCCTTTGGCACTGGGGGGGGCTTCCCCTTCCTTCTCCCCCCGCCAAAGCCCCCCAATTCCATCATCCCCCCCACTCTATAATTTGCCACTCAAGAAGAGGACAGTCACTACAAACCAGAGCATCCAGTCCTTTTTTTTTTCTTCCCCCGCCTTTCAATGGAAGCCGTGGGAAAGTGGCACTGGCGGTCGCCCAATCGGAAGGCAGTTCTAGCAGCGGGTTCACCAATCGGAACGCGAGGGCTTCCCCCGTTCCAGGCCAATCGGGCGCCTAGAAAGTTCTGGATGGGGAAAGAAAGCCGTGGGGGAGAGGGGGGGGGAGTCTCTATTAAGAAGTTTAAAGGGGTGGAAGGACAGGACGGGCTTCCGTTACTGCCACGTTGCCAAGAAAACCTGAGGGAGGGAGGGAGGGAGGGAGGGACGGGGGGTCTGAGGGAAGGGATCATAGGGGGATCTAGCGCTCAGCCCTGGAACCTTTTTTGTTGTTGTTTAATGCCTAGATCCAGACCAAGGAAGAAATGAGTTCATAATAAAGTGAAGCGCTCCTTTCTTTCTCCCTGGACCGCAGACGGGATTTCAGAAATAAGGGCCTCTGGCGTTCAGAAGATGTGGCTTCTAAATAGGCGTTGAGCTTCTCATTTTTTAAAAAAAACATTAATCTGACACATCAGGAGGGGAAACCGTATATTTTAGCAAGAAGCCAAGCTGCAGTCTTGTGGTGCTCCAGTTTTATCCAGTCGCCGCAGTGGCTTAGAGATGGCCAGTATTTGTCAAGGATGCTTTCTCGTGCCTCTAATCTCTGTAGCTTCTGGAGAATGGACAATGTAAGGGGCCCCAATGTCTCTCTTGTCCCTGGGGCTGAAGCCAGTGTGGTTTACTGTGGAGCTGGGTGATCTTCAGAGGGCCAGGTGGGGTAGCCCCGTTGGTATGAAGCAGCAGAACAAAGTTTGAGTACAGCGGCACTTTTAAGACCCCTAACATTTTGTTCTGGGTATAAGCTTTCGTGGGCATGCATACTTATTTATCTATTTATTTATTTCAATTCAATCCATATCCTGCCCTCCCTGCCGGAGCAGGCTCAGGGCGGCTTACATACAAAATTAAAACATGTCAAATCATGTTCAAATCAAATCATCAAATCAGTCAATCCCAAAAGAAATCAACCCTGACTGTTCCCTGGAAGGCCAGATAATGAAACTGAAGCTCAAATACTTTGGCCACCCAATGAGAAGGGAGCACTCACTGGAGAAGACCCTGATGCTGGAAAAGATTGAAGGTCAAAGAAGACGGGGACGGCAAAGGATGAGATGGTTAGACAGTGTCATAGATGCAACGAACATGAAGTTGAGCAAACTTCAGAGGACGGCAGAAGACAGGAAGGCCTAGCGTGATCTGGTCCATGGGGTTGCGAAGAGTCGGACTCGACTGTGTGACTGAACAACAACAACAAAAAGCATAAATTATAATCATATATAAACCAGAACAATTTACAAAGTCATAAAATGCAAATAAAGTGTTAGTATTGAAGGCAGTATGATCACAGTAGGCCACGGTGGGATGGTCACAGAAGAATCTAGTCAGAGTTAGTATACAGCTTATCCTGTCAATTTATGCTGGCTGGCACAGGCTATTGCCAGTAGTCCAGTAGTCCAGGGGTAGAAGAAGAAGAGGAGGAGATTGGATTTATACCCCGCCCTTCACTCGGAGTCTCAGAGCGGCTTACCAACTCCTTCCCCTTCCCCTCCCCACAACAGACACCCTGTGAGGTAGGTGGGACTGAGAGAGCTCTGACAGAAACTGCTGTTTTTCAAGAACACCTCTGACAGAACTATGGCTTGCCCAAGGTCATCCAGCAGCTGCGAGTGGAGGAGTGGGGAATCAAACCCGATTCTTCCAGATTAGAGTCCATGCACTTAAACACTACACCAAACTGGCTTTAGTTGTTAGATGTGGCTCCTAATTAAAAGCCTGGTGGAAGAGCTCCGTCTTACAGGCCCTGCGGAACTGCAAAAGTTCCTACAGGGCCCTGATGTCTTCTGTAGGCTTGCCAAGTCCTCCCGGGGGGCGGGGAAACCCCCGTCCCAGAGGCCCGTTCCCCGCCGCCGCCGGATTGGGCCCCGGGGGGGACTCCACCCCGACGTGCACATCACCAGGAAGTGACACGACCATGGCAGGCACGCTGGGGGTGGGGCCATGGTCATCCGAGGGAAAACTATATGTTTCTCCCTCGGATGGTCGTGGCCCCGCCCCCAGCATGCCTGGCGTTGTCACGTCACTTCCTGGTGACGTGGATGCTGACTGAGGGCTGCTGGGAGCAGGGGGTGGGGCTTGTTGCATGTGCCCGCCCCCTGGGCTCTTTACTGCTGGAGCTCCGCTCTTGCAGGAAATGACCCCTGGTCTTCTGCATATAAAGGTAAAGGTTTCCCTTGCTCGAAAGCTAGTCGATTCCAACTCTAGGGGGCGGTGCTCATCTCCGTTTCCAAGCCAAAGAGCCAGCACTGTCCAAAGACTTCTCCGTGGTCATGTGGCCGGCATGACTAAACGCCGAGGCACACATAATGCTGTTACCTTCCCACCGAAGCGGCACCTATTTATCTACTTGCAATTTCTTGCTTTCAAACTGCTAGGTTGGCAGGAGCTGCATATGCCATTCTGCGGCAAAATTAACAAAGGCCCCTCCACGTGCATTCTCTGCAGTGGCCCCCACCTTACAGAATGGCCACCCTGATGAGGTTAGGAAGGCTCCCCTACTCTCCTGGCGTTCCATAAACTATGCAAAACTGAATTATTCAGAATGCCTTTTTTTACACAGGAAATAGGACTGTAGTATAATGAGACAAAAATGTAAAGAAAGATGCTTTGGTGAAAGGGATCGGGACTGCAGACTATACTACTGTGTACTGTAAGTAAATGCCTACAGTCAGGGCTTTTTTTGTAGAAAAAGCCCAGCAGGAACTCATTAGCATAATAGGCCACACCCAACATCAGAAACTCGTTAGCATATTAGACCACACCCCTGACAGCACCGCTGATTGGCATATTAGGCCACACCCCCATTTTAGCAGAAGTGTGCTCATCCAGCCACACAACCTTTTGCTTCTTATTCTCTTTACCTTGTTTGTTGTCAAAACCCGGGGCTTTTTTGTAGCAGGAACTCCTTTGCATGTTAGGCCACACCCCTGACAGCACAGCTCATTGGCATATTAGGCCACACCCTCATGTTACCAGAAGTGTGCTCATCCAGCCACACCTACCTTTTGCTTCTTATTCTGTTTACCTTGTTTGTTGTCCAAACCCAGGGCTTTTTTGTAGCAGGAACTCCTTTGCATGTTAGGCCACACACCCCTAATGTAGCCAATCCTAATGAGTTTCTGCTGTTGGGTGTGGCCTATTATGTTAATGAGTTCCTGCTGGGTGTGGCCAACTTGGAAGCCAGCTGGAACTCCGTTCCTGTGCCTTCCTGCCCCAAAATAGCCCTGCCTACATTGTAATTTCTCCATCATTTACCATGTCACGTTTACATACTTGTGCTTTGTTTCAGATGTCCGCAATTCAAACCCTTCTGTACTGTTTATTGGATGCCTTATTGTGTGGATCGCTTTTAACTTACACTGTGTAATCCGGACTACAAATAATGCAAATAAAATAACTACTTAAATAATACAGGTCACTTTGTAGATTTGGATTTTACTTAATTGCATTTATTTACGTAATTGTAGATCCAGGTGGGTAGCCGTGTTGATCTGAAGCAGCAGGAAGCTCATGCCTTGAATAAAACTTTGTTGGTCTGAAAGGTGCCACTGGACTCAAACTTCGTTTTACTTAATTGCATTTATTGCATAGGGTTGGGCTGTTCTCTTCCCAAACAAAAGTCGCCCGGGGGCCGGGGCTTAAGACTGCCCTTCATCCTGGCAGTACCTCCCTTCACTCCCCAATGCCCGGCCCCCATTGTGCTCGGTCGAGTACTCTGTCTGTAGGCCCTCTGCACATGTTCAGAAGAACTTTCTTTTTGGTGACTTCGAAACCCGGGAGCTGAAAGAAGTGTCAGAGGGTAAGTGAGCCCTGTCTCCGTTTCAAATAAAACTTTGCTCCTTTATTTTACAGGAAGGAAAAAATAACCCATGACTAGAGAGCAATGCTCCCTCTAAGCTGTGGAGTCTTGTGAGCAAAAATCCTACTTTGTGAGCTACTGGCATTAAAGTTGTGAGCGAGCAATTTGGCTACTGCATAAATTAATTTGCTCTGGAGCCCTCCTTCCTGAGTGAAGACAAAAATGTGTGAGCCACAGGCTAAAATAACTGAGCTGGCTCACACTCATCTTAGAGGGAACACTGCTAGAGAGTCTTTCTTCGAAATATGGTGGAGTTCAGGACCCAGAGAATCAATAGTGGCCGTGGCTGAAACAATTCCATTGGCGGGCTTGGGGGGGTGGAAACGTTGCTCAGACGCTCTGACAGGGGCGTGGCTTCCAAGAGCAGGCGGAAACGCGTGTGCCTCTAGCAACATGGCTGCGCCCAGCTGGGAGTAGACGAGTCCTTGTTTTCCATAGGGTTTTAAAGAGACTAGAGTCGCCCGCAACCTGAACTTCCGGAGATAACTATTAGCCGTAATTCTCTATGGCTTTAGCTGAATAAGGGACCCAAAGTGAGGCTGCTCTGTCCTGGTGCACATCTATGGTGGAAGCCGGCTACATTTCGCATCGGGAGAGTGACTGGGGGGAAAAACGTGTTTTCTGCCGTTGAGGACTGCATCGCTTTGGTTTGCTTGCAGCATGGTGGAAAAGAAAGTATCAGGTACTTCTGGAGGAGGGGGTGGGAATGGGGGGGGGGGCGACGAGAGCCTGTAAAGCCAGTGCTCCTTGCTTTAAGAAGGGGCGAAGGGGGCTTTGACTCTGTGCGCTGTCCTATTCAGACTCTGGAAAGACGCCAGAAATCTTGTTGGTCTCTAAGGTGCCGCAGGATTCGAATCTGGCTCTTCTTCTGTAAACTGACACGGCCACCCTCTGAAAGTCACTCTACGAAAATCGCTCTTCGTTCCAAAGCATCTCAGGGCGACCAGACAGAACGATCATTCGCTTTGTCCAGGGCTTTTCTGGCGTGAGGAGCCCCTTTTTTAAATCGCGCGGGTGCATCATGCTAGTCTTCGTTGAGTTGCAGAGTACAGATCCAGCTGACCGCATCGTAGGGTCGCCTCCAGGTGGGGCCTGGAGATCTCCTGGAATTCCCGGTGACTGGGATCAGTTCCTCTGGAGAAAAATGGGTGCTTTGAAGGGTGGGGTCTCTGGCGTTATACGCTGTTGAGGTCCTTCCCCTCCTCAAACCGTGCCCTCCCCAGACTCCACCCACAAATGTTGAGAATTTTTCCAGCCTAGAGTTGGCAACCCTGCCTGATGCATCTCTTGTGATGTGGGTGTGATACATCTGGCTTCATTTTGTGCTTGGATGCAATGTGGTTCATTCCTGAACATATAACCCTTGCCTTCTACTGAGTTAGAGTAGTGTTCTGTCAAGCTCGGTCTTTTTGTTGTTGTTCAGTCGCACAGTCGAGTCCGATTTTTTGTGACCCCATGGACCAGATCACGCCAGGTTCTGCTTGGCAAGAGACATTGACAGATGATCTGCCGTTGCCAGCCTCTGCACAGCACCCCCTCGTGTTCCTTGGTGGTCTCCCATCCGAATACTAGCCAGGGCCGACCCTGCTTAGCTTCCAAGATCTGATGCGCTCCGACTAGCCTGGGCCATCTGGGTCAGGACTGGTTACATGCTACGTGACCTTTCTAAAATGGAGATGCTACTGATTGAACCTGGGGCCTTCTGTGAACACAGCAGATTCTGTGGTGTTCAACTGTGGCTTGCCTCTGAGGTGTGTGTGGTGCTCGCAGAGTGCCTGAGCATGTGGAGAATGCCTTCTTACACTCCATAATCTGCACATGATTTGGAAGGCTTGTGAGCCACAGGATGTGGTTTCCAGGGATCGAGCCTTGGCGTCCTTCCCAGGGGAAACAGAGGGAAGCCTGCCATGCCGAAACAGCATCCACAGCAGGGGGAGAAGAAGAGATTGGGTTTATACCCGGCCCTTCACTTGGGAGTCTCAGAGCGGCTTATAAACTCCTTTCCCTTCCCCTCCCCACAACAGACACCCTGTGAGGTGAGTGGGGCTGAGAGAGCTGTGACAGAAACTGCTCTTTTTCAAGGACAGCTGTGCCAGAGCTTGTGACTGACCCAAGGTCACATCAGCAGGTGCAAGTGGAAGAGTGGGGAATCAAACCCGGTTCTCCCAGATTAGAGTCCACGCACTTAACCAACTACACCAAACAAGTCCACCTCTGTGTGGATAACACCGGGGTTAAGATAAGAGATGCCCAGCAGGCTGTTTGGGATAAGGCAAAAGAGACCTCTCAAGTTCTTCAGAAGAGTCCTGTAGGATCACAGCAGCAGTCCATCTGATTTCTATTTATTTGTTTATTTTTGAATTTATATCCCGCTCTCCCCGAAGGCTCAGGGCAGCTAACAAAGAGGCACGAGTGCCAAAGTTAAAACAGACAAAAGCAGAATAAAACAATACAATACAAAACACTAAAGTGTCGGTGCTCTAGATGCCGCAGAATCGTTAGTTGCAAGACGGGGTTCTGGAAAAAGTTATTAATTCCAGGCCAACAGCATACCTCCTAGCTGCACAACCATCTCATCTTCATCCAGGGATGTCTCTCACCCCATTTAATACCCGCACAATTGATGATCGAGGTGTGATGGTGGGGGGTAACGATGATGGAATAGTGGTGGCGGCGGCTCCTACTCAAAAGCCTGGCGGAAGAGCTCCGTCTTACAGGCCCTGCGGAACTGCGCAAGGTCCCGCAGGGCCCAGATCTCCCCCGGGAGCTCATTCCACCAGGTAGGAGCCGCCACCGAAAATGCCCTGGCCCTATCCATAAAATAGTTACTAGCCACAAAATAGTTACAGGGAAGACAAAAAGAAATACTTCACTCAATGAGTAATTAAATTACAGAGTTCTTTGCCAGCACAGGTAGCAATGCCAGGGCTATTTTTGGGCAGGAACACACAGGAACGGAGTTCCGGCTAGCTCCTGAGTCGGCCACGCCCAGCAGGAACTTATTAGCATAATAGGCCACACCCAACAGCAGAAACTCATTAGGATTGGCTACATTTGGGGTGTGTGGTCTAACAAAAGGTTCCTGCTACAAAAAAAGCCCTGGGTTTTGACAACAAACAAGGTAAACAGAATAAGAAGCAAAAGGTGGGTGTGGCTGGATGACCGCACTTTTGGTGGCATGGGGGTGTGGCCTAATATGCTAATTTGCTGTGCTGTCAGGGGTGTGGCCTACTATGTGAATGAGTTCCTGCTATTGGGTGTGGCCTGTTATGCTAATGAGTTCCTGCTGGGCTTTTTCTACCAAAAAAAAGCCCTGGCAATGACCATGAACATAGATAGTTTCAAAATGGGGCTGGACAGGTTCATGGCGGAGAGGTCCCTTAGGGGCTGCTGGCCATGGTTAGCAAAGGGAACCTTCCTATTCAGAGGCAGTAGACCTCTGAAATCCCAGTGCTGGGAAGCGACATCAGAGGAAGTCCTTGGCATCTCTGTCCTGTTTGTTTGCCCTCCAGGGCAACTAGTTGGTCACTGTATGAAGCAGGATGCTGGACTAGATGGGGTATAAATGAAGCTGATAATTATAAAAAAATGTTATAAAATAATATGCAGGCTTTCATTTCCCCCCCAGATAATTTAGGTGTGTGGTCATATTGGCCTGCAGGAGGAGAGCAAGGTTTGAGTCCAGTTAGCACCTTAAGAGACCAACAAGCTATCCAGGGCTTAAGCTTTTGAGAGTCAAATCGCCCGTCATCAGAGGTCCTCATCAGGGTGGACGTTAATGGAAGAAAACAAACAGGGAAATGGAACAAAAATGCGATGAATCAGGGTGTGGTGACGAAGTCCCTCTTATTAAAATATTTAGACTGTGGACTGTAAAAACAAAACCCCTTAATAAAACCCTAGTTTAATTGCAAACAGGAAGGACCAGTGTACGCTTCTCAGTCCTGGTGCCGAGACCTTTTTTAATCCTTCCAGAACATCTGTTACCAGTCTGGTGCCGTTGCTCCCTGTGTAGACTGGGTGACTTCTCCCCCTTAGCACGCCACAACACATTTCTGCAAATGAAGTTTTGGAGTACTACGGTTCAGCGCTGCCGATTTATAAGACTAAGCATGTGTAATAAGTGTTCCATGTCGACCTGCTTCTGGTAGCTCTAAGATATTTGAGAGGGGCGGTGGCTCAGTGGCAGAACATCTGCTTTGCATGCTAAGGGTCCTAGGTTCAATCACAACATCTCTGGGTAAAAGATCAGGCAGCAGGTGATGTGAAAGACCTCTGCCTGAGACCCTGGGAACTACTGGTAGTTTAACTACAGATGTAAAATTTCTGGAAATTTTGAAGCTCGGAAAAAAACCCGTTTCCCCCCCCCCCCCCCCTCCCCCGCTCTCGTGTTGTCATCTGTGTTTATTAGCATTTCTTTTGTCTTTTCTAGATTGAAAGTCATTCTGTTACTTTAGGAACATAAAATATGACTATGGACATTTTTACTTGGCATGAAATTATCACAACTAGCATATTAAAAATATAGTGTATCCAAACAATTATTACAAACAGAATACCCACCCACATGCAAAAACAAAACTGAAACCTTTTTATTTTCTTCTGACAATCGCACCTCCTAAAGGAAGAAATGCATCTTGTTCTTGCATTGGAGGGTTCAGTTTGTAACCTAGGACTTGCTTGTCCTCAGTGCACAGAAATTAGATCAATCTGATACCATATATATATATTTTAGAAATGATTTGGAAAATATTTGAACACCTTGTCTTAAAATATTTTATTCATCATGTTAAAATAAAACGTTCCATAATCAATTTTTTTCTTTTCTTTTTTCAATTTTTTGGAAAAAAACAAAAAATGCTTCAGGAAAAAACCGGAAGAAAACCGTTTCCCCCCCCGAATTTTTCCGGTTTTTTTCCGGGCCTTCACATCTCTACGTTTAACTAGCCAATACTGACCTTTATGAACCAAGGGTCTTATTTAGTATAATGCCACTTTGTGTATATTGCTGGCCCCAAAAAAGCTGATTTTTTTTGCCATGTTAGAACTAACAATAGATTCAGGTGGGTAGCTGTGTTGGTCTGGAACAACAGAACAAAGTTTGAGTCCTGAAGAAGTGTGCGTACACACAAAATCTTACACCTAGAATAAAACTTTGTTGGTCTTAAAGGTGCCACCGGACTCAAACTTTGTTCTAGAACTAACAATGTTTGTTCTCAAACAAATCTAGAGTTCAGTGGTACCTTTAAGACCAACAAAGGTTTATTCATGGTACGACCTGATGTGTGCATGCACACTTTTTCTAGCATGGGTGATACCACCTGTCACCACAGGAGGGTGCATTCAGACAACATACACTTGTGCGGTGATGGTTACAAGTCGCTGTGTTGTTCCAGAATCCAAACGCAGACAGCCGTGTAATACTGTTTATTATGAAGAACCAAAATACTTCAAGGCACTGTGCGAACCTTTGAGTTCTCCAGAACTCTTCCGTCAGGATGGCTGTTTTAAAAAAATGAAAGAAAAAAAGCAAGGGAGGAGAGAGGTATTTCAGGCTCTGGTCTGCCTGAGGTGTTGAATGCCAGCTGGGTTGGAATAGATAAGATGGTGGTGGAAGGAGCCAGTGCGCCTTTTGGGGGAAAGGGAAAATGGAAGAGGCTGGTTGAAAATATCAGAAGCCATTGTCGCTCAAGTGCTTCTCTGTCAACATTACAGGCCCTTTAAATGGGGGAGGGGCTGTTGGCTCAGTGGTAGAGCATCTACTTGGACTGTAGAAGGTCCCAGGTTCAATTCTTGGCATCTCCAGTTAAAAGGTAGGCGATGCAGAAGACCTTTGGCTTGAGACTTCTGGGGAGCCGCTGCCAGTTTGCATTGGCAATACGCAGGGCGCTTTTGCCGGCCCTTGGACAGGCTGGAGAAGGTATGAGGAGCCAGTTTGGTGCAGTGGTTAAGTGTGCGGTCTCTAATCTGGGAGAACCGGGTTTGCTTCCCCACTCCTCCACTTGCACCTGCTGATGTGACCTTGGGTCAGTCACAAGCTCTGGCACAGCTGTCCTTGAAAAAGAGCCGTTTGTGTCAGAGTCCTCTCAGCCCCACCCACCTCACAGGGTGTCTGTTGTGGGGAGGGGAAGGGAAAGGGGTTTGTAAGCCGCTCTGAGACTCCAAGTGAAGGGCGGGGTATAAATCCAATTTCTTCTTCTTCTTCTTCTTCTTCTTCTTCTTCTTCTTCTTCTTCTTCTTCTTCTCCCCGATCCTTCCAGGGGGCCCCTGGCCCGCCCGCCTCAGAGTCGCTGGGGTGTGTGGGTCACTCTCCAGGCCTTCCCTGTGTAGCCAGGCACGCAGAGGTTTTGGCTGTAGTGGACATGGCCAACTCTGAAGCCAGCCGGAACTCCGTTCCTGTGTGTTCCTGCCCAAAAATAGCCCTGGATACTGACCTGGCTGGACTAATCGGATTCAGTATGAGGCAGCTTCCTGTGTCAGGCTGCGGTCACACACACTAAATAACCCCCTTTCAGTCTATTTTCAAGGCACGTTTGAATTGGATTTTGCCAGTTCGCACAGTAAAAATGCAGCTAAAAAGTGCATTGAAAATGGATTGAAAATGTTTATTTATTTATTTTATTTATTTCGGTATTTTTACCCCGCCCTCCCCACAATTTAATGTGTGTGTGTGTGTGTTTTGTTTTGTGTGTGTTTTTTAAATTATTGAGAAACAATAAGAGTCTATAACTTTTAAGGTTGCCTGTTTTCTTCAATCTGCAATTCAAATTAGGGAAACTATAAACATCGGGGTTTTTTCCTTGCTGTTTGTTTGTATCACAGTCACATTTTTGATGTATTCCTACATTTTAATGTACTTTTATCTCTGACATGCCAATAAAGGTTATCTGTCTGTCTGTCTTGCAATAAGGGTACAATATCCATCAACTTTCAACAGAGCTGCATCTATAAAGTAACACAAATCAAATAATTAACATTCAGTATTAATTCAGTATTATGATAATCATTCAATTGTCATTAGAAAGCTAAAATTAGCTCAGGCATCAGAACCAAAAGGACTTCCGTGTTTGAATTTCCATTTCAGAGATGGAGCCCACTTATTAATTACATATGACTCATTGACCTGTAACTCTGGACGTTGAATGTCATCCGAAATTTTTTCCATAATAAAAAAATCCCGCAATTTTGTGTACCAAAGATGGATCGTTGGAGGGCTTTTGTCTTTCCACTTTATCGCTATTATGTTTTTTGCTGCCGTGACCATCATCATAATCAGGTCTTTCTCAAGTTTGGAGACTTTAAAGGTTTCCCATAAATTCAAAAGGATCACCTCAGGGTTCAGTGGAATTGTGACATTTGTTCTACAAGCGATTTCCGAGGCTATTTGCTCCCAAAACGACCTGATCACCTTGCGCGTCCGCGAATCGTGGGAAAAGGTCCCCTTCTGACCGCAGTATTATTATTTTTTTAATATAATTTTTTATTGAAGTATAAATAATAGTACAACCACCACCCATACACCCTATACACTCCCACCTCTCCTGCTTAAAATCGATCCCATATCGTATCTGATGTAAGTCTAAATAAGCAAATTATATTACATTCAGATTTCCTTATACATTCTTATCAATCCAGTTATATACATTTGACCACATAGATGAAAACACTGAGTTTGTTCTTCCGTGGAGTTTTTGTGTTAGATTGTCCATTTCTATCACCTCAATTACTTTATTTATAAAATCTAGCCTATATGGGATTTCATTTCTTTTCCAGTAGCTAGCTAGTACAATTCTAGCTGCCGCTAATAGATTCGTCAAAACGTGTTTATCTCTCTTTTCCCAACTTTCAGGTAATATGTTCAATAAAAATATTTCGGGGTCCAGTGGTATTTGCATTTTTGTTGCCTGGGTGATCACCTGATGTACCTCTTTCCAATATTTCTTTACCGCGTCACACGTCCATCAGGCATGATAGAACGAGCCAAATTGTGTTTTGCACTTCCAACACATATTACTGCATCCAGGATAGAACCTGGCCACCCTGGCGGGAGCTAAATACCATCGATAACATACCTTAAACAGATTTTCCTTTAATGAAACCGCAGTATTATTTAGTGTGTGTGACCGCAGCCTTAATGTGTTAAAAGGCTACGAGCAGAGGTAAGACATGCAAAGTTAGCATAAAGTTTTCAAACCTAATGTGTGACTTGGGCTTCAGGCGTGCGCTGTGAAGAACAGGAAGGCTGCCTCTGCTGGCTGCCATTGGGGGGGGGGGCTGATGCCCACTGAACGGCTGGTGATATCGATGAGGGCTCCAAACAGCTCTTGGCAAAACGGTACCCTGTCAGCCGGTTGGCCTCACAGCCTCTCTCTCTCTCTCTCTCTCTCTCTCTCTCTCTCTCTCTCTCTCTCCTTTTCCCTCCAGTGCGGTCCCAGGACCCCAGCCAGCGACGCATCTTGGATCGGGCCACCCGGCAGCGGCGTCTGAACCGCCAGCTGGAGGCCTTGGAGAACGACAATTTCCAGGACGACCCTCACGCGAACATGCCCCAGCTTGTGAAGCGGCTGCCGCAGTTCGACGATGATGCTGAAACGGGTGAGTCCCGGGACGGGACCTGGTGGCTGTCGCCCTCCTCTCACGACGACGTGTGTCTCTGCCCTCTGCCGGACAGGCTCTGCTGCATAGTGGTTAGCAGGGGTCATTTCTTGGAAAAAGAGGTGCAGGAGCTCATTAGCATAACTTATTTGCATAACTCATTTGCATAGGCCACAGCCCCCCGACATCACCGGAAGTGTGTCAGAAGGCAACACCCACCGCTCAGGCTCCACTGTTGGATTGCTTGCTTTTGGGGGGGGGGGTTGAAATGCGCAGATCTGCCCTCACAGAGGAGGGAGAGCTTGTACCTGAAGGGGAGGGGGGCTCTGCACCTTACCTGGCTGCTTCTTGCTCCTCGTGGCCCGACTGAGGACTGCTGGGAGCAGGGGGCGGGGCTTGTTGTATGTGCCCGCCCCCTGGGCTCCTTACTGCCGGAGCTCCGCTCCTGTGCGCTCCCACAGGAAATGACCCCTGGGTTAGAGAAGGGGGGTCCCCCAACCTTTTTAAACCTGCGGGCACCTTTGGGAGTCTGACATAGCATGGTGGGCGCAGCCACGGAATGTCCGCACACAAAATGGCTGCCCCGGCTTATGTTCAGTCACGCAGTGCGGACGCTCGTGCTGCGGTGGCAGCTGCTGCCAAAGCAACCTAGTTAAAAATCTGCACAGCCAATCAAATCTCCAGTGGCCATCCAGAAGCCTAGTGGGGTAAAAGCCTTAGCTGGCCCCTCCCACTTTCTAGAAGCGCAGAAAAAGGTGTTGGAGGGCACCATCTTGCCTATGGACACTGTGTTCGGGACCCCTGGGGCAGAGGGTAGGACTAGGCTCTGGGAGGTAAAGGTAAAGGTCTCCCTTGCTCGAAAGCCAGTCAAATCCAACTCTAGGGTTGCGGTGCTCGTCTCCGTTTCAAAGCCGAAGAGGCAGCGCTGTCTGAAGACGTTTCCGTGGTCATGTGGCCGGCCTGACTAAACACCAAGGCGCACGGAACGCTGTTACCTCCCCACCGAAGTGGTCCCTATTTATCTACTTGCAATTTCTTGCTTTCAAACTGCTAGGTTGGCAGGAGCTGGAACTGGAGATGGGAGCTCACTCCATCATGCGGCACCAGGGTCTCGAACTGCTGAACTACTGACCTTCCACATTCTGCAGTTCAGTGTCTTAACCACTTGAGCCACCGCAGCTCCGGGTAGACTCTGGGAGACCCGGGTTCAAATCCCTGCTCTACCATGGAAGCTTGCTGGGCGACCTTGGGTCAGGGTCATGCCCTCACCCAACCTACCTTTCAGGGCTGTTCTGAGGATATAATGGGGGGGAGGGAGAATGACATATGCCGCCCTGAGCTCCTTGGGAAGAAGGACAGGATGAAAAATGTGGTAGAGAGGCAAATGAGTCTTTGAGGCATTGAATGGGGACAAGTGAGAGAAAAGGAGGGAAACTGGGAGATTAAATTGTTTTATTTGTTGACTTCACTTTATCCCCACCTTTCTCCCTCGTGGGGGCCCAAAGTGACTTGTCTCTTTCTCCCATCCTCTGTTTAGTTGTTTTTTAAAAATAATTAAATAAATAAATTTTTCAAAATAATTAAATAAATAATTAATAATATGGTCTGGGTCCAGCCTACCTGAGGGACCGCCTTTCCCTGTATGTTCCCCCAAGAGCGCTACGGTCGGGGCCCCAAAACCTTCTAACCATACCGGGCCCCAAGGAGGCTAAGTTGGTCGTCACGAGGGCTAGGGCTTTCTCGGTGGTGGCCCCTGCCTGGTGGAATGAGCTCCTGGAGGAGATCCGGGCCCTGCGGGATCTGGGGCAATTCCGCAGGGCCTGTAAGACGGAGCTCTTCCACCAGGCTTTCGATTAGGGGCCGCCGCCGCTGCCCCCCCCTTGTTTGATATGTGGTGCCCTCTCTGATGTTGTAGTATGGATGCTGTGTAGTTCGAGCACTTTATTATCTGTTTAGGTTTTTAAATTGTATATTATGGTTTTAAATTGTATTATAGTATTCGATGTTTTATGAGCAAGTTTTTGCTATGTAAGCCGCCCTGAGCCCTACGGGGGAGGGCGGGATATAAATTTAACAAACAAATAAATAAATAAATAAAATATTAAAAGATAAGTCAAGTATACATAAACAAGATTGCTGTTTTAACATTAATACAAACTGTAAGTGCAGATACAGGAGCTGCGGTGGCTCAAGTGGTTAAGACGCTGAACTGCAGGCTGTGGCAGGTCAGTAGTTCAGCAGTTCAAGACCCGGGTGCCGCATGATGGAGTGAGCTCCCATCTCTAGTTCCAGCTCCTGCCAACCTAGCAGTTCGAAAGCAAGAAATTGCAAGGAGATACCGTATTTTTTGGACCATAAGACGCACTTTTTCTTCCAAAAAAAGTGAGGGGGAAAGTGTGTGCGTCTTATGGACCGAATACTGAGCCCCAGGGTTCAGAATATTTTTTCCCCTGTTTTCCTCCTCTAAAAACTAGGTGCGTCTTATGGTCAGGTGCGTCTTATGGTCCGAAAAATACGGTAAATAGGGACCACGTCAGTGGGAAGGTAACAGCGTTCCGTGCACCTTGGTGTTTAGTCATGCCGGCCACATGGCCACGGAAACGTCTTCGGACAGTGCTGGCTCTTCGGCTTGGAAACGGAGATGAGCACCGCAACCCTAAAGTCGGATTCGACTGGCTTTCGAGCAAGGGAAACCTCAAGTGCAGATACATCTATCACAATGCCGTCTATTAAGTTGCCAGCAGGATCTTCCTGTGTCCATAGCCTTGTCACTATCTCGTGATTTTCCAATTATTCTACTATTACTAAAGTCATAACGTATAATAAATCCAGATATATTTTAGCAGGACCTCAATAGTATTCTATGAGAGTGCTCAGACCATAAAAAATTCTCATGGATGTATCCATTCTGCATAGCCAGTATTTGCTGGTAATACATCATTTTCTGCAAAATATGTTATGAAAGGACACCCTTTTCGAATGAATCTGGAATGGGACCCCGCATACCCTGTGAGTGTGTGAGGCTGGGAGAGTGTGACTGGCCCGAGGCCACCCAGCAGGCTTCCATGGCAGAGCAGGGATTTAGAACCTGGGTCTCTCCCGTTCCTAGTCCAACACTCTAACCTGTACACCAGACTAGCTCTGGTAGTGCGGACCTTGAGTCACCCCCCTGTAGACTCTGTCTGGGCATCACCGCCGGCTGTCTTCTCGTTGAAAGTGCTCTCTGACGCCACTTCCCCCCCCCCTCATTGCCATGTTCGCAGGGAAGAAAAAGAAGAAAACCCGCGGGGATCATTTCAAGTTGCGTTTCCGCAAGAACTTCCAGGCTTTGTTGGAGGAGCAGGCAAGTGTCAGTCCTCCCGCTTCCAATTGCAGGGCTCGGGTGGGGCACGTAAAGTTGCTGTTTTTGCCTTTTGTGTGCGCATGTTTGTCTTTCCCAGACGTTCAGGGGCTGGTGCCGAATTAACGGTCTGAACACCGAGCAGTTAGAGTCACTCCCTTGCAACTGATTTTTGAGGGAGGGAGCCATAAAACGGTTAACAGCTTCAGGGGGTGGAAATTTACGATCTGTTTTATGAGGAACTCTAAACCTGTTCGTTTTTTAATTGCACTTCTGGGGCGTTGATGGGGCTTTGATGTGGAACAGCCCTGACCTGGATGGCCGGGGCTAGCCTGATCCTGCCAGAGCTCGGAAGCCAGGCAGGGCTGCCCCTAGCCAGTGGTGCAAAATGCCTCGGCCAGGCTTCTGGTGGGACTCCCTATTCGCGAGCACATCCAGCCTGTGCTTAAGGCATTCGACTCCTTCCCCTTCCCCTCCCCACAACAGACACGGTGGGGCTGAGAGAACTGCTCTTGAGAGGAGAGCCCTGAGAGAAGTGACTGACCCAAGGTCACCCAGCTGGCTGCATGTGGAGGAGGAGTCGGGAATAGAGATGTGGAGGCCCGGGAAAAAAAACCGGAAAAATTTGGGGAAAAACCGTTTCCCCCCCGTTTTTTTCCTGAAGCCTTTTTGTTTGTTTTTTCTGAAAAATTGGAAAAATTGAAAAAAGAAAAGGAAAGGAATCATTTCTAATATATATAGATATATGGTATCAGATTGATTTAATTTCTGTGCACTGAGGACAAGCAAGTCCTAGGTTACAAACTGAACTCTCCAATGCAAGAACAAGATGCATTTCTTCCTTTAGGAGGTGCGATTGTCAGAAGAAAATAAAAAGGTTTCAGTTTTGTTTTTGCATGTGGGTGGGTATTCTGTTTGAAATAATTGTTTGGATACGCTATGTTTTTAATATGCTAGTTGTGATCGTTTCATGCCAAGTAAAAATGTCCAAATATGTCCATAGTCATATTTTATGTTCCTAAAGTAACAGAATGACTTTCAATCTAGAAAATCTAGAAAAGACAAAAGAAATGCTAATGTAGCATTTTTTTTCGATTTTTCCAAAAATGTCCATTTTTTCCCCAGAAAAAAACGGAAAAAACCCGAGTTTTTTTCCGAGCTTCAACATTTCCGGAAATTTTACATCTCTACCGCCTTTCCCCACATGTTCCCCCGAGAGCGCTGCGATCAGGGGCCCAGAACCGGCTGGCCCTCCCGAGTCTCAAGGAGGCCAGGCTAGTAACAACCAGGGCCAGAGCTTTCTCGACGGCGGCTCCATTCTGGTGGAATGAGCTCCCGGAAGAGGTCAGGGCCCTGCGGGACCTTTTGCAGTTGCCACAGGGCCTGTAAAACGGAGCTCTTCTGCCGGGCCTTTGGAGCCGCCACCACCACTAACAACTGACAGTCCATGGTTGGAGAGCCCTGTTTCCCCCCTGGGGCTTCTAACGACAGCCTGAGTTTACCGCCTAAGATGACCTAAGAAGACCAAGGAGCTGACTGCGAGATGAGAGAACTAAGTAACGGCACTGCTGCGAAATCACTGATACTAGCGCTTATTGTGGTTTATGGTTTTAGCATCACTTACTTGTATTAATTGATGTTGTTTAATTTTAATCTGTATTATTGTAATTTTATGCTGTTTTATGTAAGCTGCCCTGAGTTGGGCGTGGCTGGGAGGGCGGGGTAGACATTTAATAAATCAGTTTGGTGTCGTGGTTCAGTGCGCGGACTCTAATCTGGGAGAACCGGGTTTGATTCCCCACTCCTCCAGTTGCAGCTGCTGGATGACCTTGGGCAAGCCATAGTTCTGATAAGAGCTGTCCTTGGAAAAGGGCAGTTTCTGTCAGAGCTCTCTCAGCCCCACCTACCTCACAGGGTGTCTGTTGTGGGGAGGGGAAGGAGTTTGTAAGCCGCTCTGAGACTCCTTTGGGTAGTGAAGGGCGGGGGGTATAAATCCAGTCTCTTCTTCTTCAAATCAAATAAATATTTGGATGGGAGACAATGCTCCCTCTGAGCTGTGGAGTCTTGTGAGCAAAATTTCTACTTTGTGAGCTGCTGGCATTAAAGTTGTGAGCGAGTGATTTGGCTCCTGCATAAATTAGCTTGCTCTGGAGTCATCCTCCCTGAGCTAAGACAAAAATCTGTGAGCTGGAGGCTAAAATTCTGTGAGCTGGCTCACACTCACTCAGCTTAGAGGGAACACTGGCAGACCACCAAGGAGTACCAGGGCCATGACATGGAAGCAGGCAATGACAGACCACGTCTGTTCTACTCTAGTCTTGAAAACCCTACGGGGTTCATTGTAGGTCAGCTATGACTGGACGACACTTTCCACCACCAGATGTGCAGTAATAATAATAAAGGCCAATGACAATCCATATCACTGTAGATGCCAGGGGATTGAACCTGGGACTTCCTGCATGCCAAGTATGTTCTCTCCCCCTGACCCACAGCTACTGTTCCCTCTAAGCTGAGTTAGTGTGAGCTAGCTCACAGTTTTTTAGCCTCCAGCTCACACATTTTTGTCTTAGCTCAGGCAGGATGGCTCCAGAGCAAACCAATTTATGCAGTAGCCAAATGACTGGCTCACAGCTTCAATTCCAGTAGCTCACGAAGTAGAATTTTTGCTCACAAGACTCCACAGCTTAGAGGGAACATTGCCCACAGCCCCCTTCTTGTCCGGGTCGTAGCTGTCTTTCTGACCTCTCCTCCTTGGCGTCTTGTACAGAACCTCAACACGAGCGAAGGGCCCAACTATCTCACCGCCTGCGCGCCTCCTTCCAACTTGCCCCAGCGTCACTTCTGCACTGTCTGCGGCTTCCCCTCGAACTACACTTGCGTGTCCTGCGGGGCCCGTTACTGCTGCGTGAAGTGTTTGGGAACGCATCAAGAGACCAGGTGAGACGTGCATATAAATAAACTGCCTGGCTACTCACTTAGGGCGATCAAGGAATCTCATCCAGATGACCAGGCCAGGGAGGTGTCATCAGGCTTGTTTTAGAAGTGTGCTTTGGATATACTTTTAAACCAAATAACAGGATAGAATGGAAACTTCGAACCAGTTAGTCCCCTGTGTCTGTGAAAGTCAAGGATAAGAACATAAGAGACGCCACTGTTGGATCAGGCCAAAGGCCCATCCAGTCCAACACTCTGCGTCACACAGTGGCCAGAAATACCAGGTGTCATCAGGAGGTCCACCAGTGGGGCCAGGACATTAGATGCCCTCCCACTGTTGACCCCCCCAAGCACCAAGATGACAGAGCATCACTTGCCCCAGAGCCCCTATCTATACCTTGTGGCTAATAGCCACTGATGGACCTCTGCTCCATATGTTTATCTAATTCCCTTTTGAAGCCGTCCATGCTTGTAGCCGCCACCACTTCCTGTGGCAGTGAATTCCATGTGTTAATCACTCTTTGGGTGAAGAAGGACTTCCTTTTATCCGTTCTAACCCGACCGCTCAGCAGTTTCATGGAGTGCCCACAAGGAGTTCTTGTATTGTGATAACTAGTGTGGGCTCCTTTCCCTCAGCCGCTGAAGATGCTGGGCAGATCTCTGCAACTGAGGCCTGATTTGATGCTTCAACTTCTTCACTGCAGATCATTTCTCCTCATTTTGTAACTGCCTTCCTTGCCAGGCCCTCTGAAGTCTCACATGGCACCGCCCTTTAGGCCTGCTTGCAACTTGGAATGAAACTTCTTTGGGCTTATCCAAACCAGACTCTGGCTGTGAATTCAAAATTTATTTTATTTATTTCATGTATACCCTGCTTTTCTCCCCTATTACAGATCCAGAGTGGTTTACGTTCCTCCCCTCTGTTTGGTCCAGAATTGGCCTCTAGCCTAGAAATCCCCCTGCCAGTACAAAATTATGTCATGCAGTAGCCAGAAAGTGGAGCTGCGGTGGCTCAAGTGGTTAAGACGCTGAACTGCAGGCTGTGGAAGGTCGGTAGTTCGGCAGTTCGAGACCCGAGCGTGCCGCATGACGGAGTGGGCTCCCGTCTCTAGTTCCCGCTCCTGCCAACCTAGCAGTTTGAAAGCAAGAAATTGCAAGGAGATAAATAGGTACCACTTTGGTGGGATGGTAACAGCGTTCCGTGCTCCTCGGTGTTTAGTCATGCCGGCCACATGACCACGGAAATGTCTTCGGACAGCGCTGGCTCTTCGGCTTGGAAACGGAGATGAGCACTGCAACCCTAGAGTCGGATTCGACTGGCTTTCGAGCAAGGGAACCTTTACCTTTAGCCAGAAAGTGTTTGCACAACTTGAAATCGGCTGTTACGTCATCATTTATTTGGGGGGGGTTCTTATTTCCCCAAGTATACTAATGCTTTTTTTAAAAGAAAAACTTCTTTGGGCAGAGGCTCACGTTGCTATGGAAATAATCAATCCAGAATGGTACCTGAAACGAATATTAGTCCAGAGCAGACCTCCGAAACTTTCTCGGGGAATCGAGCCCCCATTTTGATACATTTCTTAGTGCAGCATTCCTGGCAAACAGAGGGGGGAAAGATCCAAAATGGCTGTTTGTAGAATCATAGAAGGAACCCTTCAAGGTCATCTAGTCCAACCCCCTGCACAATGCAGGAAACTCAGAAATACCTCCCCTATACCCCTCAGTGACCCCTGTTCTATGACCAGAAGATGACAAAAAAACTTCCAGGACCCTGGGCCAAACTGGGCTGGAGAAAAATGGCTTCCTGACCTCAAAGTGGTGACCGGCATTTCCCTGGACTTGTAAGAAAGGGCCACGGGAACTAAGCACTGTTGCAACCCTCCCTGCCCTCCCTCTCATGATCTGCCCAGGTTCACAGCATCTGCATTGCTGTCAGAGGGCCATCAAGCCTCTGCTTGAAAACCTCTTAAGGAGGAGAGCCCACCCCCTCCCGAGGAAGCCTTTTCCACTGCAGAACCGTTCTGTCAGGAGGTTCTTCCTCATGTTTAGCCGAAAACTCTCTTGATGTCATTCCAACCCCGTTAGCTCTCTTTGCCAAAAGACAAAACTAGCTGCACTAAGAGAAGACGCTCGATGGGCTCTGTTCCCTCCCTGCTGTATAGATGTTTAGCGGTACTCATACTTGGACTTGCTTATAGGCTGACATTCTTGCTGTCTCTTACGCGCAGGTGTCTGAAGTGGACGGTTTGAGCTGCATCCCGAGGAACTGCCGTTTGCTGGCCTGTATGTGGAACGTGGTTGAGGGCTGCCTGTTGCCCGTGGATCCATCCAGCTGCCGGGGCCCGTCTCTGTGTCCCATTGAGCTGAGGTGTGGTGGACTGGGTTCTGAGTGCGGAGTGAAGATCACATGCCTTGTACTGATCCGCCACTAGCATCTGAGTAATAAAAACAAGGTGTTTATCCAATTTTGTGTGTGGGACTTTGCTAATCCCCTCAGTCACCTGGAGCAGTTTGTTCTGCCAGTGAAGTCAAACTTAATGTCGATTTGGGGCATTAGAGCCTGGCCCAAAGACTGCCTTGTTATGAAAGGAAGTGGAGAAGGAGCCGTTCCTGGCTTGCAAACTCCCGTAGACCAGGGGTTCTCTGGAAAGTCCCCTGGTAATCAGCTTCCAGCACTCAGGGTTCTCCTGAGAACATCTAGACTGACCCTCTGAGCAGAAGTGTTCTCAAAAGAGCTCTCTCAGCCCCACCCACCTCACAGGGTGTCTGTTGTGGGGAGGGGAAGGGAAAGGAGTTTGTGAGCCGCTCTGAGACTCCTTTGGGTAGTGAAGGGCGGGGTATAAATCCAATCTCCTCTTCTTCTTTTTGGACTGCAACAAGAGAGGGGAGGAAGTCACATCCCACAGATGGAAATCTTTCCCATCCTTAGAAGTTATCGGTGGACCCAGCCCAATATCTGTGCCTCAGATGTTTCGTTAGATGCAGCTGCTTCCTCTGTGCTAGAAGAGCTCAGTGGATCAAACCTCTACTAAAGAAGAAGAAGAGATTGGATTTATACCCCGCCCTTCACTTGGAGTCTCAGAGCGGCTTACAATCTCCTTTCCCTTCCCCTCCCCACAACAGACACCCTGTGAGGTGGGTGGGGCTGAGAGAGAACTCTTGAAAGAAACTGCTCTTTTTCAAGGACAGCTGTGCCAGAGCTTGTGACTGACCCAAGGTCACATCAGCAGGTGCAAGTGGAGGAGTGGGGAATCAAACCCGGTTCTCCCAGATTAGAGTCCGCACACTTAACCACGACACCAAACTGGCTCTCTCAAAAAGCAAACTATTGCCTGTCTCAGCTCATGCCCAAATGCGCCAGGTGGGTAACAGGTACCCTGCAGCCGGGGGCCTCATTTGAGATCGACGAGTCTTGCCATTTGGTAGTGCTGTGCAGGATTGCACACCGGAGGGGCCGTGGCTCAGTGGGAGGGCCTGTGCTTTGCATGCTGAAGACCCCAGGTTCAATCCCCAGCATCTCCAGTTAAAAGGGTTGGGCAGTGGGTGATGTAAAAGGCCTCTGCTTAGGACCCTGGAGAGCAGCTGCCAGTCAGAGAAGACGATAATGACGAAATGATGGCTTGAGGCACAGTTACACCCTTCTAAGTCTGAGTTTATTTATTTATTAGATTTCTGAATTGCCCAACCCTGCAAGCGGGCTCTGGGCGATTTACAGCATTGAAACAGATAAATTACAATCGAAACGATAACAATTATTAAAATGCATGAATAAAACAACCAATCCAGATGGCGAGCGATCCCTTTTTTTGTCGGCTGCCGTGCTCCCTGCGCAGCAGGGCGGGGAAGCGGACATGAGGCCAAAAGGAAAAAAGGAGTGTTATACAAATTAATATCCAGTCAAAAATAGGAGATTGAAGTCAAAACGTGGAGGAAAATCTTGTATTTAATTGCGATCAAACAAGGAAAACAGTTAGGCCAAATGACCCATCAACATTGACTGCTTTCTGAGCCCAAAACCAGGAAATACATGAAGTTAAATACTTAATATGACATCATCATACCATCATCATAAAAGCATAATTGGTTACAAGAAATTAAACGACATTTAAATGAAAATCTCCTTATTGGTCAAATGTAAGAAATCGTGTCACGTATTGACTTGACCTGACCTGAGTCGTATTGGCCAAGGCTTGTTCTCACCCAAACAAAGGTGTTTTTCTCTGATACTGTTAAAAATCCTTTTTGACCCAGACACTATGAAGTTATAACCTAAACAATTAGAACCATGAACCTTATACCTTCTCCTGTACCAAAATAATGCTATTGTCTTGTCTGTTAACATCAGCTGGAAAAATACCCTGACCTACAAAGAAAGAGAGGCCTTCATTACATCCCAGTAAAATCTTATTTAAGAATGAATCTATAAAAACCAGAGAAATATGAATAATCAAAAAAGGGGGGGAAATCGTTATAGCCCTGAAGGCTGACGGGTTCACGATGCAAAGAAGACACGAGAGCCAGGTTGGTGTAGTGGTTAAGTGCGCGGACTCTAATCTGGGAGAACCGGGTTTGATTCCCCACTCCTCCACTTGCACCTGCTGATGTGATCTTGGGTCAGTCACAAGCTCTGGCACAGCTGTCCTTGAAAAAGAGCAGTTTGTGTCAGAGTTCTCTCAGCCCCACCCACCTCACAGGGTGTCTGCTGTGGGGATGGGAAGGGAAAGGAGTTTGTAAGCCGCTCTGAGACTCCCTTGGGTAGTGAAGGGTGGGGTATAAATCCAATCTCTTCTCTTCTTCTCTACGACACAAAACAGCTCTGCAGAAACTGTGTGTCCCAGCCAGGCTGGGCACATTATTTATTGAAAATTTCTTCCCCCGTCCCCTCCCTTTTTCTCCCTGCGTAAGGGAAAGTTACAGGCATACGAGCATAGTTATGGAATGTGTTGATGCCAAAAGCTCACAGCTCCTTATCTTGCCTGTCCCTTTGCCAAGGTAGCTTCTCACAATGAACTCAGCACATCAGCAGATGTTTCCGCCTTGTGCAATTAGCCTGATACCTGGGTTCCCAACCTCCATGCAGGAACAACGTTAATACTCCCGGGCCTGCCTCTCAGGAGTGTATGTTGTTCCTACATAGCACCATCTATAAGAACATAAGAGACACCAATGTTGGATCAGGCCAAAGGCCCATCCAGTCCAACACTCTGTATCACACAGTGGCCAAAAATACCAGGTGCCATCAGGAGGTCCACCAGTGGGGCCAGGCCAGGACATTAGAAGCCCTCCCAATGTTGACCCCCCCCAAGCACCAAGATGACAGAGCAACACTTGCCCCAGAGTCCCTATCGATACCTTGTGGCTAATAGCCACTGATGGACCTCTGCTCCATATGCTTATCCAGTTCCCTTTTGAAGCCGTCCATGCTTGTAGCCGCCACCACTTCCTTTCTATACTACAGGAGGGTGCCAGTTTTAACCGTCACTGTCCTCAACCAAGAGCCTGGCGGGACATCTCTGCCTTACAGGCCCTGTGGAACTGCATCAGATGCTGCAGGGCCCTGACGTTATTCGGCAGAGAGTTCCACCAGTTCGGGGCCAGGACTGAAAAGGCCATGGCCCTAGTTGAGTAACGCCGGTCAGTTGTTATCAGCTGATCTCAGTGCTCTTCTGGGGACATATTGGAGGAGGCGGTCCTGAAGGTTGAAGTCAGTGGGCTGAGACGGGCGTAAATGCTGCTGAGGGTTTGCCTGGGAGGTGGTCATCTGAGGCCCTCTCTGAATCAAAAGCAAGAGACTGCAGGCAGCCCAAAGCCAAATTTTAGTTCAGTTGTGCAATGAATACTCCCAAGAGGCACTTATTTGAGCCATGGCCCTGTTTGTCTTCCTCTGTTACTTATTAACAGGATATTTCCCTCCCACCCCCCAAAATCTCTGAGTTGAATGCCTTGCCACTGCTAGTCCAAAGTTGCTTCTGAACACCCCCGGGCAACTATATACTGCCACTGTTCAAACACTGGATGTTAGTAAGCCAACGGGGCTTCGATGAGCTTGAAGACGCCAAGCACTGGACCACGATGGTGAGCGATGGCCAGTGAATGGCCTTTGAGGTATATCTCAGCTTTGGTCTTGATTGTGGCGTTGAGCGGTTAGTTCTGGGTCACCTATGGATAAGAGAAGAATTGTGAACATTGTGAAGGGAGGGAGTAGAGACCTCCCTCTTCCTGTTGGTTAGGCGGGTTGGTCTGGAGTTGAAAAGCAAGGGTTGAGTCCAGTAGCACCTTAAAAACCTACAAGATTTCCAGGGTATAAGCTTTCATGAGTCAAAGATCCCCGCCTCAGGTACCTTTGCCAGACAGCCTTAACTTTTTTTTGTTTGGTATTTGTGTCCACACCTGGAAGTTGCATTGACTTCTAGTGACTGGCCCCTATGGGGGTCCTGGAGGATATTCACAGAGGTGGCTGAATAAAGCCTGCCCCTGTCCTCCGGACTTGGTATTCCAAGGAATCTCCCATCCAAGTACTAACCACAGTCCACCCTGCTTAGCTTCTGAGCTTTGATGAGATCAGGCTTCCCTTGAGCTATCCAGGTTGGGGCTGAGAGCTTTGACTCTTAAAACCTTATACCCTGGAAATTTTGTCGGTCCCTAAGGTGCTACCCGAGTGTGCCGCATGATGGAGTGAGCTCCCGTCTCTAGTTCCAGCTCCTGCCAACCTAGCAGTTCGAAAGCAAGAATTTGCAAGTAGATAAATAGGTACCACTTCGGTGGGAAGGTCACAGCGTTCCATGCACCTTGGTGTTTAGTCATGCCAGCCACATGATCGTGGAAACGTCTTCGGACAGCGCTGGCTCTTCGGCTTGGAAACGGAGACGAGCACCGCAACCCTAGAGTCGGACTCGACTGGCTTTCGAGCAAGGGAACCTTTACCTTTAAGGTGCTACTGGACTTGAATCTTGATTTACTGTCTACTGGACATGTTGATTTTCACAAAGAAATGTATCAGACTACTGAGACTGGGTCCATCGCTATGGTCTGGCCTCAAAGGGAAGCGAGTCAGAAGTCCACGATAAAATGCAAATGTCCCTGAGATGTCGCCTCCTGTATGGGCTAATCGATTTCAGAGATGGTCGGGTTTTTCTAGGAGAATGGCTCGTGGTAAACTCTGGTCTTCAGTGGAACCATAAAGAAGGTGACCTCTCCCGCATGTTCAGGTGGAAAAGGCGAATCTGCTGTTCTGAGCTTTCTTCTTCCCGTCTTCTTCCGAGAGCAAACAGGGTTGCTGTGGATAAAGATACAGTATTTCCGTGGTGTTGTCTAAGGGGCAGGCTATGGCAAACCACATCTGAATGTCTCTTGCCTTCAAAACCCTATGGCAGGGGTCCCCAACGAGTGGTGCCTTTGGGGGGGGGCTAGGCCACCCGCTAAATGTTTTTAGGAAATAAGTGGGGCCGGATGGAGTTTTCGCCCAGCAAGGCTTCTGATTGGCTGTGCAGATTTTTTTAAAAGGTTGCTTTGGCAAGCGTCTGCCACCACAGTAAGGGCTGCGGTGGCTCAAGTGGTTAAGACACTGAACTGATTGCGACACAGCAGTTTGAGACCCCAGTGCTGCGTGATGGAGTGAGCTCCTGTCTCTGGTCCCGGCTCTGCCAAACTAGCAGTTCGAAAGCAAGAAATCGCAAGTAGATAAACAGATACCACTTGGGTGGGAAGGGTATAGTGCCATAGAGTCTGCCCTCCAAAGCAGCCATTTTCTCCAGGGGCACTGATCTTGGTCGTCTGGAGATGAACTGTAATAGCAGGTAATCTCCAGGTGCCCCCTGGAGGCTGGTAACCCCAAACCTGCCTTATTATGACCAGCAGCTCTACTTGAAACAGAGAGAAATCTCTTCACAGCTTTTGAGCAGTGGCAGATTTTGCATGGTCTAAGTGGTCTTCACTCCAAACGTGAGGGGTGGTAGATACTTGTTAGTACACCTTACAGGGTTTGCGGGGTTGATCTGTGTTTCCAAGAAGCCAGTGAATGAGTGAGCAGTGTCACACATGGAAGGTTTAATGTGGGATTGTTTTCATGCTGTCGTGTGCTAAAGCGCATAAGATCCCAACTACATATTTTAGCCCAAATACTGGAAACTGCTGAGATGGACAAATTGACTATGATATTAAGAGGAAACGACAAAGAAGACTTTGAAAACACGTGGTCAAGATCTTACGACTGGATAAAGGAATATAACAATTAAAATTCCCGGCCCTCTAACCCTTAGCTGAAACAAAAAGAACTAAGAATTATAGATGTAATTACTGATAAAATATAACTGTATGGTGGGGAAAAGTGACAAAAATGTCTAGACTGTAATAAGATACCAAAGACAAAGGGCACAATGACACAGATAGACTCTCCCTTTTATGTGCATTTATGTATGTTTGTTTTTTTGTTTGTCCTACATAATTGAAATGTTAAAATATTGCACACAAAAATGAAGAAGATCCCAACTACATCATGCCGATGTTGTGGTGGCATCATCAGACACCAATGTAGCAAGATTATAGGATTGCACGGGTCTCAAACTACATAGATTTTTAAAAAACATATGTTTCCTCTTGAATTGTAGATACAGTGCGACCAGGGTCCAGGACCCTTCTGTTGCCAGTGCAAACGAACAAGTGTACACCAGAGGCCACATGTAACCTGAATGGTGAACCTGTGCAGAAAACAGTGGTTTTATGTGGAGCCAGAGTGATGTGCTGGTTAGAGTAGCAGACCATAGTTCAGATCCCCGCTATGGCTTGAAATCTCACTGTGTTGTTTGGAGCCAGTTAATCTATCTTAAACCCCATAGGATAGTGGCCGAGAGGACTGCAATGGAGCGCATAATTTATTTTTATGCATTTTAATATTTGTATGCCTTAATTTTTAAATTTTACCAGGTTATGGTTATTTTTTTACTTGTTTTCTGGTCATGAACTGTAAATAACGTAAAGACTGAAATGGAGGAAGCCATTCTGGTTTCCCCATCGGAGAGGAAGATAAAGCTAAAGGTTCCCTTGCTCGAAAGCCAGTTGAATCCGACTCTAGGGTTGCGGTGGTCATCTCGGTTTCAAAGCCGAAGAGCCAGTGCTGTCCGTTTCCGTGGTCATGTGGCCGGCATGACTAAACACCAAGGCGCACGGAACGCTGTTACCTTCCCACTGAAGTGGTACCTATTTATCTACTTGCAATTTCTTGCTTTCAAACTGCTAGGTTGGCAGGAGCTGGAACTAGAGACGGGAGCTCACTCTGTCTTGCGGCACCCGGGTCTCGAACTGCTAAACTACTGACCTTCCACAGCCTGCAGTTCAGCGTCTTAACCACTTGAGCCACCGCAGCTCCATCGGAGAGGAAAGTGGGGTATAAATATGTGAATAGGGACATATCTTCTGTATTGATTTTATCTTCTGTAATCTGTATGGACGCGACTGTGGGTGGAATGGATTATTCCCATTGATAGCAGAAGGTGGTAAGCGTTGACCATAGCAGAACACATAACTTTCTGTTTTCAGAAGCTGAGTAGAGTTTAGTTTCAGTTTTGTTCTTTAAAGTACAATGCCGAACCAGTGCTGTACTATTGTTTTCAGTAGGCAGTCCAGTCGGAGTATGAGGCTCGGTCCGGACCCTCAGGTTACTGGTTCCCTCTTAAAGGGGTCGCAAGGGCCAAACAAAAAGCCACAATTGGAACCAAAGTGATGAAAGAAGCAACAAGCCTTCTGTTTTAAGGTATGTCTGAGAACAACCTTAATTCTTTTGTCTTGTTTCGTCTACTTTTTCAGTAATGCAGAGAGCAATACTAAACAGGCTTGGATTTATTGAATGGGAAAGTGGTGGTAAAACAGAGTTGCCAACTCCAGGTGGGGAATTTCCTGGAGATTTGGAAGTGGAGCCGGGGGCTTATAGTGCCATAGAGTTCACCCTCTTGAGCAGCCATTTTCTCCAGGGGAACTGATCTCTATCATCTGGACATCAGTTGTGATTCCAGGAGATCCCCAGGTCCCATCTGGAGGTTGGCAAACTTATGTTAATAGGGTTGCCAGTTCTGGGTTGGGAAATACCTGGAGATTTGAGGGGTGGAGAATGGGGAGGGCAGGCTTCGGGGAGGGGGGGGGGGACTTGAGTGGGGAGTGGGGTAGAATGCCACAGAGTCCCCCTTCCAAAATGGCCGTTTTCCCCCCCTTCTGATCTTTTTCACCTAGGGTTCCCAGCTCCAGGTTGGGAAATACCTGGAGGTTTTTGGGAGTGAAGCCTGAGGAGGGCGGGGTTTGGGGAGGGGAGGGGCTTCAGTGGGACTTCTGCAGCCGCCATTTCCTCCAGATGAACTGATCTCTGCCACCTGGAGACTGGTTGTAACCACCCAGCCACCGCCGCCACCTGGATGTTGGCAACCCGACGGTTTTATAATTCTACTCTCAATGATATTTCGTATCAAAATCTGAAGCTCTGTGCCAGGGTCCCTAATGTGGTACTTGGGGGGTGCCGTGACATGCATCGACACCCAGAGGTCATTTCGGGGGGGGGATTGCAGAGGATCGCAGTTCCCCCGGGTGAGGTAGGGGGGAGGGGCACATGACAAAGCCCCGCCCCCTGCTTCCGGCCGCCCCGCTTCCGGCCCTCATTTAGCCAGGAGGAGGCAGGAGAAGAGGGAGGGTAAGTGCAAGGCCGCCGGTGGCGGCCGGGACCGTTGGGGGCGGGGTGTGTGGCCTTATGACACACTTCCGGTGATGTCAGGGGGTGTGGCCTTATGACACACTTCCAGTGATGTCAGGGGGTGTGGCATATGCTAATGAGTTGTGCTAATGAGTTCCCCTAGATCTTTTTCTACGAAACGACCCCTGTCGACACCTTTCCTGGCACCCGCCCAGTGTTTTTAAGAAAGTGGGCGGGGCCAGGTGGGTCTTTTGCCCGGCACGGCTTCTGATTGGCCATAGGAGAGTTGATAGGCTGTGCAGATTTTTATTTTTTTTAAAACATGGCTTTAGCAGCTGCCGCCACCACAGCCGAAGGAACTTCACTGCACAACTGAAAGTAAGCTGGGGCAGCCATTTTGGTCTTGCGCCTACCGTGCTGTGTCAGATTTCCCAAGGTGCCTTTGGGCTCAGAAAGGCTGAGTAGTCCTCCTCTGTGTGATCTTACAGGTCATGGTAGTGAGTGCTCCTCCTTTCTTGTTCTCCCTGGGAGTAGTGCATTTTAGATTACCACTTTCTGGGGATGGAGGGGGGAGAAGAATTAGGGATGGCTTGTGTATACCGTCAGGTTTGTCTTGTGAGGTTCCTGGACCTGTTTGGTAGCCTGCTGTTAGTGATCAGATGCCAGACTGAATGGCCTTTGATTCAGATCCAGAAACTTCATTCTTGGGCATCTTGAAACGTTTCCGCCAGTGTTTGGAGTGCTGAAAGCTCAATAATGCCGCAACAGAAAAGCCAGCAGTGCCTATCTTATGCGGTTGATATGGGTGTATGGAATGCGTGGCAACCTGTTGTGGAGGTGGGGCTTCCTTGTTGGCTAGATTTCTCAAGTCGACTCTGGTGAAAACGATACTTCTTGTGCCAGCCGGTGAAGTAGCTGCGGAGGTCAGTCCCTGACGGATCCAGGAACCTCAGCAGAAGCAAGGAGACAGCGAGACCCGAGCTCGGTCAGGGGCCAGTTGACTTCTGTGCTATGTACCATCACCTGCGGCTTGCAAAACGAGACTTCATGCTGGTCGTCAGCGTGGTCTTCCTTGTCAGCCTCACCCTTTCGTTGATGCAGAGAACAACCAGGTGAGTCATGCCGTTGGGACTCGTGGGGCTAGTGTTGGGGCTTAGTGGGGCTTGAGCAACCAGGGCCGGCTCACTCACTAGGCGAACTAGGCGATCGCCTAGAGCGGGCCAGCCCTTAGGGGCGCCAAACTGCACCCAGCCCCGTACTCTGAGAGTTTCTTGATTATTTGTGTTTTTCATTCTTCCTAAAATGCATTTATTTTTGAAAAATGGCAGGCGCGGGGGGGGGGGGGCGGCAGAAGGGATCCTCGCCTAGGGTGCAAAATTATCTGGGGCCGGCCCTGGGAGCAACAAAGCTGTGGGGGCTCAGTGCTATACTGGACAACAGGGGGATTACCCCGTTGCGAGGGCTGGGTTAGGGACCAAATCACGCCAACTGGCTGAGCCAATGGGGTGTTGTGGCTAGAGCGACCAATGAGGATCGGGGAGACCTGAGTTCAAATTCCTACTCTGCCATGAAATTAGCATGGGCCCAGAATCGCAGGACTTTTTGTAGGGGTAAAATGACAAAGGAGATCCGTGTGTGCCACACAGAACTCCTTGCAGGAAGCGTTGGAAGGTTGAGATCTACCTTCCTGTTCGGCCTGCGATTGTCTTGAAAAATTGGCACAAGAATGCTTAAAACTCTTGGTTCTGGTTTTCGTACGTGTCCACTGATGGTGAAGGAGAGCCTGAGAAGTACTCTAAGTGGCACTTGTCCGTTTGGGCTTTAGTGGGCTGTAAGGTTGCCAACCTCCGGTGGGGCTGGAAGATCTCTTAGACAAACAGAGCTCAGTTCCCCTGGAGAAAATGTCTGCTTTCAAGGGTGTGGAAGAAGAAGTGATTGGATTTATACCCTGCCCTTCACTACCCAAAGGAGTCTCAGAATAGCCTACCATCTCCTTTCCCTTCCCCGCCCCACAACAGACGCCCTGTGAGGTAGGTGGGGCTGAGAGAACTCTCTCGAGAACTGCTCCTGAGAGAACAGCTCCGAGGGAACTTGTGACTGACTCCTTCACACCAGCAGCTGCATGTGAAGGAGTGGGGAACCAGACCCGGTTCTCCCAGATTAGAATCCTCGCTCCTAACCACTACACCAAACTGACTCTGTGGCCTTCAACCCCACTGAGGCCCCTCCCCAGGCTCCACCCCCAAACTTCCAGGAATTCCCCAACCTGGAGTTGGCAACACTGGCGGCCCCTGCGCGTTCACAAATCTGAGGCCAAATCCGTCTGTTGCGATGCCCATTGTAGCAAACGCTTTCCCAGGTTATGGCCCTAAGCGAGCCCTTCGGCCCAGAGAACAATCAATGTCAATTAGATGCCAAAGGCATGAAGTGAACATTGCATGACAACTTTTTTATGATGCCACATTGGGGTAAAAGGGTAAGAAATCTATACCTGACTAATGCACGGAAACAGAGGCACTATTTGTGCGAGCCGTTCACCTTTGGGCCCAAAGACATGCAAAGACGTGCCTTGGGTTGTCATGTCAACCAGAATTGAAGCCACAATAACTGCCACTGTGTTTTCATACATCCGGGTTAAAGTTGAATAAATAAATAAAAAGATAATACAGATTTGGGCACCTTCAAGTAACCTGCCCCTTAGATCTAATCTTGGGTGCTGCTAAAGCAAAGAAGGAAACTCTGTGGGATAGATAAGAATCATTATCTGAAAGCAAGAACGCAGTATTTTCAGTTTCTGAGTATGCTTGCGTAGCCGATAGAAATCCTGTGAAAATTTCTCTCTTGGAGTGCTATATAGTAAAGCATTTAGTGAGGAAGAGTCTGCAAACCACAAATGCAGAAACATTGCTCTTTTGGAGTGTGCGAATAACGGCCAGCCAGAAGAGCTGTTTGCATAGTTTGAAATCGTAAGGCTGTGAAAGACACTCTGAGATGGTAGTTAGAGATGTTAACTAGGTAACTCGACCTGCGATGGTCAAATTTACAGTATTTATACCAGGGAGCCACTTCACATTTCATAATTAGACAACGGTCGATCAGTGCACCAGCCTCATATAGCGCGAAATCTCAGCTGAGGCCCTGAGAAGGTAATCTGGGATGGTGTATCTTTGGATAATGGCATTGAGAAAGTTGGAACGAGTAGGATCTTTAAGAAAGTGGAGGTTGTCTGATTGATGGCTTATAGAGTTGGCTCTCGGAGGTGTGTTTCCCCCCAAATATTTTAAGACAGCCAGATGTGCCCGGGCCTTGAAAGAGGGGAGTCCCAGTTCAGCTCTCATCAAAGATGAGGGAGTGCCTCTGGGCAAGGCTAAGATTCGCCTTATAAATTGGTTTTGGACTACCTCAAAGTTAGCCGCAATATCCTCCTTCCAGCCCCAAACTTCAACTCCATACAGGAGGTGAGGGATGACCTTGCTAATACATAATTTCAGTGCCGGGTCAACCAGACGCCCGCCCTTTGTGTGGAAAAAATGTAGGATTGATCCTACCATTCTTAATGCAGAAGATTTTACTGATGCAAGATGATTTTTTTTCAATTCAGAGTTTCCTTAAAGGTTATTCCTAGGTATTTAAATGCTTTGCATTGTTTGATAGGGTTGCCAAGAAGAGTCCACGGAGAGATTTTAGGTTTTCTCCTAAAGACCATAACTTTGGTCTTTGCGTAATTTATTTTAAGCGCTTTGTCACTGCAGTATTTCCCTGATGTAGAAGTCTTCTCAGACCAATTTTAGTTAGGGATATTAAAACCATATCATCCGCATAAAGAAGAATGGAGATTTTTTTTGTTGACCCAGTGCTGGAGGGAAAAATTGCGGACCAGAGAGAACCTCTGTTATGTTTTTTTTTTTAATAAAGATTTTATTGGCTCCCCTAAAAAGGGGAGGTATTTCGCTTAAAAGAAAAAATGGGAAGGGTAGACAGTGGGAGAAAGAGAAAGCTGAGTGATATATAAACTGGTAAATTAAACTGTTAGTAATGTCCAATTAATCTTCTTGGGCTTCTTCTGTGTGTTGTCAAACTTCTTTTCTTAGTCCTGTCACATATAGTTCTCTGTTAGTATGTTAGTAATGTTCCTTTGAATTTCTGTTAATAAAAAAAAAATCTCTTCTGTGCACATTCAGAACCGCTTCTTTGCGTGCTGGGTACTTTTACTATCGCTAACGTGGAGGAGCTTCCTCTGTTGTCTTCTCCTTCTGGCTTGTTAGATCCTCCTTCGGGTTGTTGTTAATACTCTCAGTTCATGCACTATAAATCCTCTTCTTTTCATGCCATTACCGGAGGTCCCCAGTTTTGAGAATGGTATTAATTTCATTTTCGCTTTTATATGAATCTCTGTTATGTTGTTGATGTACAAATTAAATAATGATGGAGCCAGCACACAACTCTGTTTCACACCTTTTCTAACAGGAATTCTACTGGTTAAAGCGCCGGAAGTTCCCACTCTAATTTGGGCAAAAGTTATCTCTATGTAGCTCTCGAATAAGCGGTAATAACCGCCTCTCAACGTTCATTTTAGCTAACTTTGACCAAAGGCGGTCCCTATTTATAGAATCAAATGTGGCGCCCAAGTCAACAAATGCTACATAAAGAGCCTTTGTTGGTCCATTTAAACCAGAACACACCAGTTGGTAAAAGGTTTGGCAGTGACAGATTGTTCCAACGCCCTTCCAAAAACCTGCTTGAGCCGGATGGAGAATTTCTTCCTCAACCATCCAGTCTTCCAGTTTTAACAGCAAACTGTTTACTATATAGTTTTGCCGCAATATATATGAAAAGCATTGGGTTCGCCGCATGGAAGACTCGGACGACGACATGCAGTTGCATATGTTTATTGCGTACTTCACATGAGAACATGCAATGGCCCTGCAAGGCCAACTATATACACTCCCATCCCTGGGCCTCCCACTCCATTGGAGGGTTTGAATTTCCCGCCAAGAAGCCCATTGGTCAGCTGGGGGGGGGGACTAGGATCCTAGGTCCCATTGTCTCTCTGGAGCCAAGCTCCTGACTTTCTTGTGGCCGCCGTGTGGCGGGCTGCATACATAACAATCTAGTAAGCTTATTGGTCTATAATTGTGTGGATTAGGGTTAGGGTTCACTCCAGGACCCAATTGGAGGTTGGCAGCCCTAAGTGTGTACACCCGTCCTTCCCTCCTGGGTAGGGTCGCCAGCTTCCACGTGGCACCTGGGGATCTTCCACTATTACAGTTAAGAACATAAGAGAAGCCAACGGTGGATCATCAGGCCAATGGCCCATCCAGTCCAACACTCTGTCACATGGTGGCCAAAAATACCAGGTGCCATCAGGGGGTCCAGCAGTGGGACCAGGACACTAGAAGCTCTCCCACTGTTGCCCCCCCAAGCACCAAGAATACAGAGCATCCCTTGCCCCAGACAGAGAGCTCCTATCCATACCTTGTGGCTAATAGCCACTGATGGACCTCTGCTCCATATGTTTATCTGATTCCCTCTTGAAGCCTTCCCTGCTTGTAGCTGCCACCACCTCCTGTGGCAGTGAATTCCATGTGTTAATCACTCTTTGGGTGAAGAAGGACTTCCTCTTACCTGTTCTAACCCAACTGCTCAGCAATTTCATTGAGTATAAAGTCTGGATTGGGCAATTCCTTGCGATTTGGAGGTGAAGGCTGGGAAAGGCAGAGTCTGAGGGGGGCAGGGACCTCAGCTGGGTGTAATGTCATAGAACTCGGGTTGGCAGCTCCCGGCTTGGAAATACCTGGAGATTTTGAGGGTGGAGCCTGCGGAGGGGCAGGGCTTGGGGAGGGGCTTCAGGGGAGTCCGTCTTCCAAAGCGACCGTTTTCTCCCGGTGAACTCATCTCTGCCGCCTGGAGATCAGTTGTAATCCCAGGAGACCTCCAGCCACCACGTGGAGGTTGGCAACCCTACATAGAGTCCACCTTCATTTTCTCCAGGGGAGCTGATCTCATAAATTAGTCGTCATTCTGGGAGATCTCCAGGCACCAGTCATACCCATGGTGCATAAAAATCGCACAGCTTCCACATGCAATAGCTAAAACTAATATAAACCTCGGCGAGTGGCAAATAGAAGCAGCAAGTAAAAGCAGCAACAGATCTGAAACAGTTGATCAATAAAATCAGCAGGTATATTATGGGCAGATGAACGAGGGTGGTGGAGGAGAAGGAAGAAGAAGAGATTGGATGTATACCCCGCCCTTCACTACCCAAAGGTGTCTCAGAGCGGCTTACAAACTCCTTTCCCTTCCCCCTCCCCACAACAGACACCCTGTGAGGTAGGTGGGGCTGAGAGAGCTCTGACAGGAACTGCTCTTTTTCAAGTACAGCTCTTATCAGAACTATGGCTTGCCCAGGGTCATCCAGCCAGGTGCAAGTGGAGGAGTGGGGAAGCAAACCCGGTTCTCCCGGATTAGAGTCCACACACTCAACCACTACACCAAACTGGCTCTCCACAATATGAAAGCAAATTGAAAGATTCTGTATCAGAAGCCTAAAGTTCAACAAGCTCAAGTTCAAAGGCCCTGTCTCCTGTTGCCTTTGCAGGTAAGGGAGCACTAAATAAGACTTGGGGCATTGACCGTAGCTGATGGGCAAGGTCTGTATAGCTGCTTAGTCAAAAGGACACACAGCCGTATGTGCTGGGGGTGTTCAATAGAGTTTACACTGGTTAAGAGCTGTAAAGTCGACGACCCTTTTCTTTTTGGGTGACTTCCCCAGAGACCAAGGTATACCGCAAGCATTAGCCAAGTGCGTGGACCTGAACGAGTTCCTCCTTGAGACTGGAAATCTGTCAGGAAAGTGAGTATTGCTTTTTAAAAGAAATCTTCATTTATATGCATGTCTTTCTCCCAACCAAGTCTGGACTTACCACGTATTGTTGATGGCCCCAGCTAACCGAGGCAGGGGTCACTTCCTGTGGGAGTGCACAGGAGTGAAGCTCCGGCAGTAAGGAATCCAGGGGGCGGGCACATGCAACAAGCCCCGCCCTCTGCTCCCAGCAGCCCTCAGTCGGGCCACAAGGAGCAAGAAGCAGCCAGGTAAGTTGCAGAGCCCCCCCCCCCGGCCCGCCTTCAGGTACAAGCTCTTCCTCCTCTGTGAGGGCAGATCTGCACGTTCCCCGCCCCCAATACAGTCCAGTGGAGCCTGAAAGGTGGGTGTTGCCTTCTGACACACTTCCGGTGACGTCAGGGGGTGTGGCATATGCAAATAAGTTATGCTAATAAGGTATGCTAATGAGCACCTCTTTTTCTACGAAATGACCCCTGAATGAAGGACTTCAGCCCCTAGAGCCAGTGGATGATTAGGTTCAACATGGGGAAATTTAGACCCCCTCTGTCACCATTTCGGATTGTTGCTCTGTGAAAACACTATAAGAATTTCAGCATATTTAAGAGACCTTTCATTGCTAGAGAACCTGTTTGTGTGTATAGTTTCAGAGGGGAGCCATGCTGGTCTACAGCAGGGGTGGCCAAACTTGCTCCGTGTAAGAGCCACATAGAATAAATGTCAAATGTTTGAGAGCTGCAAGATATGAACAAATATTACACACACATTTTTGTTTAAAAATATGCAGATTCGCTTTTTTACTAACATTAAACGAGGCTGCCAAAAATAAAAACAAAAGGGGTAAAAACAGATATTGATGATGATATTTATTTGTCCAATGATGGCCCCGGCCAGACGTGTCGGAAAACGTGGGGGGGGGAGCGCGGCTATTTGCGCCGTCACATTCTGATGCGCTATTATGAGATCAGATGCGATGGCGGCTCCCCCGCAGCAAAGAGGACGATGGGGGAGGAAGCCGCGCGCTGGCGTGATCACACCGGGAGGCTTCCATAGGCAGCCCGTGGCAAAACGTTTGCTAGTACATGCGGTGTGCTAGTTTTTTTACTGCGCGGCTTCAGCGGCTTGCCACAGATTCGCCACGGGGGTGCTACGCCTCCCAGATGTTCCCGTGTGATCGTGCCCGGATACTCCACGGGACTCCCGTGCCTTCAGCAGGGCAAATGCTCCGTGTGACCGGGGCCGATATTTATTTGTTTGCTAATGATATTTATTTGTCAAAGAGAGGGGTCGAAAGAAAGAATGAAAGAGGTGGAAAGAAAGAGAGAGCGAGAGAGACAAAGAAAGCAAATAGCCGGGAGGGAGGGAGGAAAGGAGAAAAAGTATTCCTCCCCTTTGTTTTCCCAGCTGCCCTTCCGGGAACCGCACAATGTGTGAGAAAGAGCCAACATGTGGCTCCCGAGCCACAGTTTGGCCACCCCTGGTCTACAGTAAAACAGTTAGATCCGTCAGTAGCACCTTAGAGACCGGAATTTCAGGGTATCAGCTTTCAAGAGTGTGATGACGTGAACTTTGACTCTCAAGATCTTATACCTGGAAGCCCTTGTTGGTCTCTAAAGTGTTAGTGGGTTCGAATCTGTTTGGGGATATGCAAGTCACTGGTAACATGAAAAGTTAAACAAAAAGAGGAGGCCGTGAGGACTAGACGATTGAGATTTGGGGCATTCTGAGATCTGAATGAGAAAGCCGGTTCCACCTGCAGTTCGACTTGACTCTCCCAGGATAGACCCAGCCCTATTCGATCTGTGCTAGGTGTCCTTTGTGTGCCCCTCTTTGCTGCTAGGAGTGTTCTCCTTCATATGACAGCCAGAGAAGAGGAGCTGGTTCGTGCCGTTGAGAAACTGCCTCTACAGAAACTGGACGAAGAGATTTTGGCGCATTTGCTGCTGACGCAAGGATGCCCTTGGCAGGCCAGTGCTAGAGCAATGGCCCAGTACAGGTAGGACCATTCGTCTGCTCAGAGAGCAGATTAATACACTTTCTCCTCATGAAGTGTATTAATGCTTCTCAGAAAAGTGTTCGCTTTGGTGTAATCAGCACTAACAATAGTGAAACTAACAATAGTTTCACAGCAGGTGGCTCCTTAAGTGTGTACTGTGAATGAACACCGCCCTGGAGGCAATGAACATAAGAACATAAGAGATGCCAATGTTGGATCAGGCCAAAGGTCCGCTAAGCTGTGGAGTCTTGTGAGCAAAAATTCTACTTTGTGAGCCACTGGCATTAAAGTTGTGAACAAGCGATTTGGACCTCCTGATGGCACCTGGTATTTCTGGCCACTGTGTGACACAGAGTGTTGGACTAGATGGGCGATTGGCCTGATCCAACATTGGCGTCTCTTATGTTCTTATGTTCTGCATAAATTAGTTTGCCCTGGAGCCCTCCTTCCTGAGCTAACCCTAACCCTAACCCGGAGGACAAAAAACTATGAGCTGGCTCACACTCACTCAGCTTAGAGGGAACACTGCCTGGAGGCATATAAAACCTCTGTGGAATTGACGGTGTAGACTGCGGATATAGGAATTTGCATCCTTTTTTTTTTTGGTCTGCATTTTCATATATTGTTATTGCAGGCCTTTTAGTTTCACCCAATCTTCTTGGTGGCCTTGCAGATTATTTTTTTTAAAATGCCTTTTATATGCCACTGTTGCTAAAACAATGTTAAACGGTGTATATTTAAAGAGGGAAATATACCGCGAGGAAGCTGGAGATGGCGTGGAAACGCTTGTGGTTTCAACCCGTATGAGCAAGAAGCAAAATAGAAATGGGGATTTATTTTCCCTGAGTTGAAACGGTGAGGGTGTGAGATTGTGGTACCAGAGGTCATTTCGGGGGGGATCGCGGGGGATCGCAGTTCCCCTGGGTGAGGTATGGGGGGTGGGGCACATGACGAAGCCCCGCCCCCTACTTCCGGCCGCCCCGCTTCCGGCCCTCATTCAGCCAGGAGGAGGCAGGAGAAGAGGGAGGGTAAGTTGCTTCCTCCCTGCCTCTCCCCACCCCTGCCTGCCTGGGGCCAGGGAGGGCCTTCGCGGGGCTTCCTTGCACTTCCGCCGGCCTTGCAGGTCCACCGCTGGGCCCCTCATGGGGCTCGGCAGTGGAGCTGCAAGGCCGGTGGTGGTGGTGGCGGCAGCGGTGGCCGGGACCGTTGGGGGCGGGGTGTGTGGCCTTATGACACACTTCCGGTGATGTCAGGGGGTGTGGCATATGCTAATGAATTATGCTAATGAGTCCCCCTAGCTCTTTTTTCTACGAAACGACCCCTGTGTGGTACCATCCTTAATGCAGATTGTGACAAAAGGACGTTACTCCCCACCTCAACTCTCTTTTGATATCCTGGACATTTTCTGTTAACCCGAGGTATATCTTCGTGGGTTGCTCTCTGCCTACCCTCAGACCTAAGCCTTAATCTCTCAGACCTAAGCCGCCCTGAGCCCGCTTGCGGGGAGGGCGGGTTATAAATATAATAAATAAATAAATAATCTTATGTTTTAGCTTTTGTAGTTCAATTTCGTGCTCTGTCCTTTTTGTTCTCACTCAGGACAAGTCCTCATTCTTTTTCTCTTGGATCACCCTTCTTTTTCTTGAAGGGCAACTTCCCTTTCTTTTTCTCTGAGGGTAGACCTCTCCTGTCCTCTTTTTTTCCTTTTGGAGGCTAATTTTGCCAATTAGTTTTGTTTACATTCTTTTATTTCCCAGACTTCTAGCTGATTTAGGTTAACGTTGTCCTCAGCTCTAGGTGCATCCCCCTTTTCTTTCTACTGTCTCAATGATTTTATCTTTCTTCAGAGGCATCTCGACAGACTTTCTCCTCATGAAGTGCATTAATGCTTCTCAGAAAAGTGTTCACTTTGGTGTAATCGCAAAATAAAACCTCACTTCAGCACTAACAGTAGTGAAACGAACAACAGTTTCACAGCAGGTAGCTCCTTAAGTGTGTACTATGAATGAACACCATGTCACGTGGATTTCATAGTACAAACTTTGAGAGCTACCTGCTGAGGGTGGTCTCTGGGGAATCTGGGAATGGTAGTTTCCTTTCCAAGGAAGAAGCCTGGGCACAGCTGAAGGTTGCTTCCCCCCCCCCTTCCAGCAGCATCAGGCACATAATCTGAAGGTTGTAAATTTGAGCCTCACACAGGCCATTCCCCCCCCTCCATAAAAACAGCAAAAAATCCTGAAATATACTGGGTTCAGACGCGTGTAGTGATCAGGTCATAGTTTATTTTGTGATTAGCTCAATCCAAAAGACAACACTACAGCCCGCTTGCAGGGAGGGCAGGGTATAAATCAAAATAATAATTAATTAATTAATTAATAAACACTAGCAGGGCTGGAGCCCTGCTTATAAGCTTGTAAAACGGCACACCCATCACACACACCCTCCCAACAATAGGCTATTTAAAGGCAGTCCTGGGTGATAGGTCCATCCCAGGATCCTAGCAGTTCATTGTTCTGTGTCCCCAAACTGGGGCTGACGAGATTAGGCTCAGTACACAACAAATCCCCATCATCTACTGTGTTTGGAAGGATGGAACAAAACCTACTTTTTCAGGGCTTTTGCAACACTTGGTGCGTTGCAGCACACATAAGCCCCCCCCCCCTTATTATCAGGGGTCATTTCCTGCAGGAGCGCACAGGAGCGGAGCTCCGGCAGTAAAGAGCCCAGGGGGCGGGCACATGCACCCCCTGCTCTCAGCAGCCCTCAGTCAGAGCAAGAAGCAGTCAGGTAAGTTGTAGAGGCCTCCCCACAGCCCCCCTGTCTAAAACAGTCCAGTGGCACCTTTAAGACCAAGTTTTATTCAGGTACAAGCTCTCCCTCCTCTGCGAGGACAGATCTCCACGTCCCCACCCCCCCAGTAGCTAGCAATCCAAAACAGTCCAGTGGAGCCTGAGCGGTGGGTGTTGCCTTCTGACACACTTCCGGTGACATCAGGGAGTGTGGCATATGCAAATAAGTTGTGCTAATGAGTTATGCTAATAAGCTCCTGCACCTCTTTTTCTGCAAAATGACCCCTGCTTATTATTATTATTATTATTATTATTATTATTATTGCATGTACCATTAAATTCCCTTCTTTTCTTTTCTTTTTGCACTGGGGATACTGTGGTTTTCCTCTTCCCCAATCTCCCTTTAAGCCTTCAGGAAACTAACAAGCATTTGAGATATCTTAGCAATTCAAGTAATTTCCCTTTGCACTTCAACGGTGGCTGACCAGAGAGTCAACGGAGCCTTTTACTTCTTAGAACACAGAGGGAAAGCTGTATTGCTATTTGCATGCATGGAGAGAGAGAGAGAGGAATAAACTTCTGCAGCTCCTTTTACAGTTTAAAACGCCATCCTGTAATTTTTTTTAAACCTTAACTTCCCCTGCTCGAGGAGGGGCGAACACAAACCTCACTGTACTGAAAAAGACAGAGATGGAAGTGGGCGGTGCCATGGCGGCAACTGCTGTAGAAGCAACAGGTGTGCTGGGTGTCACTACATAATGGCTGCTGCAGCAGCTTACCTCCACTCACACAGTGAACATCCTTGTCCTGTGGTCGCGGCTTTTGCTAAAGCGATGTTTTAAAAAAATCCGCACTGCCAATTAGATCTCCAGTGTCCACTCAGAAGCCTGCTATGCAAAAGAACCGCCTTGTCCCGCCTACTTTCTAAAAACAACTGGCAGGCACCAGGAACAGTGTCCGGGGGGCCACGGCACCTACAGGTGCCACGTTGAGGAACTCTGCTCTGAAGTAGCCAAGTCCCTCCCGTAGCACTGACCAGCTGATTGTCAGTACCCTTCCAGGTGTTCCTAACCTCCCTCCCTTATGCCTGCAGGACGGAACTGGGAAGATGCTGCAATGCCTCTTTCTGGCTCGCGATCACCAAGGAAAATACACCTCTGGGATCGGACATCCTCTTGGATGGGAACAAAGGCAAGAAACTGCCAGTCGGAGCTGAGCTGATGGACCTGCTGCCAGAGGTAGGCGGCGGGATTGTGTAGGCACTGCTCCTTTGGCTCTAGGGACGGATCTCTCGAGTTCGGGATGGAAGGCCACAGGAGATTGCGTAATACACGTATAACTTCTGGCAGTACAAAGAAAACCAGAGATGAAACTCTGTATCAATAGAACATTAGGTAATACAAGAAGGGGGACCCACGATACTCGCGGGGGGGGGGAGCTCCATGCAGAGGAGGAGGAAGCAGCCGCAGGTAAGCCTTCTCCCCCCCCCCTGACACCAACAGTGAGGCCCGTGCGGCTCCCGCTGGATCTGCCAAGCCTTCTCCCACCCCAGCACCAATGGAAAGGCCCATGCGGCTCCCGCCGGGTTCGTCAAGTCTTTCCCCCGGCACCAACGGCGAAGCCCGTGCGGCTCCCGCTGGGTCCGCCAAGCCTTCTCCACGCCCCGCACCAACGGCGAGGCCCACGCAGCTCCCGTCGGGCCCGCCAAGCCTTCTCCCCTGCACCCCTGAGGCCCACGTGGCTCCCAGCTGTTGGGCCTGCCAAGCTTTTTCCATCAACCATGCAGCGGCGGCGGCAAGGCCTGAGCGGCCGGCCCGCCAAGCCTTCTCCCGCCCCCTCAGTGGCGGCTGCGGCAGCAGCGAGACAGTTCTCAGAGCGTTCTCTGCGCATGCGCAGGGAGCACTCTTTTACTTTTGGAGGGATTTAAGTATCCCCCTATAGTTTTTTATAGATTTCAGATTTTTCTGCACCATCTGGGGATTGCCCCAAATGTGAAGGAAACTCTCTTTGCCCTGTAGGTGCCCTCGATGTGCGGATTTAGGGGGTGCCTTGGCTATTAGATATATAGATAGGGAACTTTCAAGTCTGTTCCTTCACATGCAGTGGTAGCAGTGTGATCATCCACTTTGTTTTTGGTCCACACCAGGAATGAGGGGAAGGGGTGGTGTCGCCAAGCGGAGACTCGGGACGGTTGGGGGGGTTCCTGAAGAACACGGGGCGTGCGAGTCCATTCCTTCATATGCGGTGGTAATGGTGGGATATCCATTTTGTTTTTGGTTCCCCAGGGAGTGCATGACTCACTTTCTCTCAGGCAGCCTAGTGACCTGAAGCAGGGAAGTGTTCACCAACCTCCCTCTAAAGCGAAGGGCTACCGGTAGGGATGGACTGCAGGAAAGGCCATTGTTTTGTCCAACTACCTCCACTCTCCGCATGTAAACATTTGAAACCTTCTCTTCCTAAAACCTGTAGAGATCACCCATCCCAGGCATTCTGTATGACCAGTGTGCAGTGGTGGGAAATGGTGGAATCCTCCAGAATAGCAGCTGCGGGCAGGAAATCGACCAGGCAGATTTAATAATAAGGTAACTCTTTAGGGATGGTCAGCAGTGCTTTAAGGTGGGTAGCATGATAGGCCTGGTCTTTACTCTGTCTCTTTACAAATGTGGCTAAAATAAAATCAGTTTCCTGGTCTGTCTGTTTGGCATGGTACGGCCTGCTTCGATCGGCTCTGGGGTCACAGCAAGTGTCTTTCCCAGTAGTGGTACCTGTGAGGTCATTCAGAATGGAGATGGTGGGGATTGAAGCTTGGACCTGTTGTGTGCATTAAACCACTGACCTATGGACTCCCTAGACCATGGGTCCCCAAACAGTTTGGGCCTGCAGGCACTACGGTTGCCACACACACCCAAATGGAGGCGGGTTTTCCCTGATTTCAAGGCCCCCCCAATCCACCGCCAGCCAGCTGTCACTGGGCACATTGCACAGAGGTTGCTCTAGCATTCGGCTAAAAACCCTATGGTGACCATAGAGTTTTTAGATGAATGCTAGAGTGTCCCCGTAGATCGGGCCTAGCATGATTATGTCACTTCCGGGTGATGTCATCAGCACCTGAAGGCCCAGGGAGCGAGCCAGGATCCCCCCGGTGGCAGACAGGTAAGAAACGGGCAACCCTAGTAGGCACCTTTGGAATTCCGACACATTGTGATGGGCACAGCCACAAAACGGCTGATGCAGGAGGCAAAGCCAGCCACAAAATGTGTAATGTATCAAGTCCAGACAAGTCCAGAGACAAACGTCGAGCTTCGCTCCAAGAGACAATGGACTATGCGGATCCTAGCCTGCTCCAATCAGGGGGCTAGGTTTCCGGCCGAGAGCCTATAGGACTCTCGGCCACTGTAAATAACCTATTGGGAAGTAGGGGTGTGTTTTGGGTGGCGGTTTCTTGGGGGATATAAGTTGGCCTGCGAGCCGGCCAAAGTCGTCTTGTTCCTGATGGAATAAAGTACGCTTTGCTGAAATCACTCTCCGTCTGCGTACTTTTCAAAATGGCTGCGGCAGCTTAGCTAAAGTCACACAGTGAAGACCCTTGTGCTGTGGTAGCAGCTGCTGCCAAAGCAATGTTTTTAAAAAATCTGCACAGCTGATCAAATCCCCAGTGGCCAGTCAGAAGCCTTGCTAGACAAAGGGGCTACCTGGCCCCACCCATTTTTCTCACAACACTTGGCGGGTGCCAGGAAAGATGTCACCTGGCACCGTAGCACCCACAGGGACCGTGTTAGGAGGGCCCCTGCCCTAGAGAGCTGTCTCAGAAGGAGGGGGGGTAACATATTGTTTGTCACTTTCAGGATCATCGCCCCAAATGTGTTATATACATTCCGTAGCACCCACAGAGACAGGAAGTCACTTAGGCAGATCGTGAGAGGGAGGGCAGGGAGAGTTGCCTCAGTGCTTAGTTCTCGTGGCCCTTTCTGACATGCCCAGGGAAATGCCGATCGCCACTTTGGGGGTCAGGAAGCCATTTTTCTCCAGGCCAGTTTGGCTGGAGATCCTGGAGGGGTTTTTGTCACCTTCTGGGCGTGGAACAGCGGTCACTGGAGGTGTGGGGTGAGGTATTTGTGGATTTCCTGCACTGTGGGGGGGTTGGACTAGATGGCCCTGGAGGTCCCTTCCATGATTCTGCCTATATTGGCAGGTGTGCCCACTCCTTTGTGATTCTTTGGACGTGTGGCAGGGGAAACGAGCATTCGCACAAGCACTAATGCAGATTCTCTCCTCCCCCCCCCCCATCCAGGTTCAACCTGCCTCCTATGAATTACTCTGAAGACGTGGGGACAAAGACAAGCCTGGTGACCATAAATCCCAGCATCCTTCAAACTAAGTAAGGAGATGGGTGACCACGGACACAGGTTTACTTGCTCTACCCTGGCATATGGTAACAGGGCTTCAGAACTTGTCCGCGTGGGTCAGTTTTATCTAATACGGATTTTTGCTGCACAGGGTTGTTGTTTTTTTTAACTGGCTTGCTAAACAATGACAAGAGGCAAGTGGAGAAATCTACCTCAATATACCCTGACAGCCATTAGCAATGAAAACAGGTGCATGTTGGTATACCTATCCACCAGGGCTCTTTTTGTAGAAAAAGCCCAGCAGGAACTCATTAGCATAATAGGCCACACCCAACAGCAGAAACTCATTAGCATATTAGGCCACACCCCTGACAGCACAGCTCATTAGCACATTAGGCCGCACCCCCATGTTACCAGAAGTGTGGTCATCCAGCCACACCCACCTTTCGCTTGTTATTCTGTTTACCTTGTTTGTTGTCAAAACCCAGGGCCTTTTTTTGTAGCAGGAACTCCTTTGCATTTTAGGCTACACACCCCTAATGTAGCCAATCCTAATGAGTTTCTGCTGTTGGGTGTGGCCTGTTATGCTAATGGATTCCTGTTGCTGGGCGTGGCCAACTTGGGAGCCAGCCGGAACTCCGTTCCTGTGCGTTCCTGCCCCAAAATAGCCCTGCCTATCCAAACTATAGATCCCTCCACGTGCTCCACATTCACAGATATACCCACGCGGGACCATTCAGTTGGTCTTTTTTATCGCTGAGAAATGCTGCGTGGCCCTATCGGCAGCGTTCCCTCTAAGCTGAGTTAGTGTGAGCTAGCTCATAGGTTTTTAGCTTCCAGCTCACACATTTTTGCCTTATCTCAGGAAGGGATGGCTCCAGAGCAAGCTAATTGATGCAGCAGCCGAGTCACTCGCTCACAGCTTTAATGCCGGAAGGTCACAAAGTAGAATTTCTGCTCACAAGACTCCACAGCTTAGAGGGAACATTGCTTATCGGTAGTGTCCAGTTCCTCCTCCTCCCCGAAAACTGAAATGTGGCACCCCAGGGAGAAATGGAAGGGGAAAAGGTACCTGTAGCATCAGGGAGGGACCGGGGGAGGGAGGCTCGTAAGCAAGTCACTTTGGTTCGATCTTCATCCCACCCTCCCCCAAATAGCACAGGGGCAGCCATACATAGTGGTCGTCTGCTTGACTGTCACAACAACCCTGTGAGGCAGGCTAGGATGTGAGGGAAGTGATTGGCTCGAGGTTACCCAGTTTGCTCCCTGATAAAATGGGGATTTGAACCTGGGTCACAGACACTTCACACCACACTGGCTGGAGCTGCTAGTCTGTGTTTGGTTAGATAAGCTGTCGCCCCACGATTCTGAGGCTCTGTTTTGACCTCTAGGCTACAAAAAAAATCTGGACACACACGACCCAATCAGTTAAACAAGTATAAAGCCAACAGTCGTGATAATCTGACAAGAGACAATATTGTTATCGGTGTAGCACATATTCTAAAAATTGTATTTTTGTACACTACAGAATATCTCCTGAAGAAGATCCATTTTTTGAAACGTTGTTATGTAATCTGGAGGCGTCGTTGATTATGTACCTTGGTTCAAGGATTTTCTATTGAGTTGTGTATCATGTTGTAGTGCTTTAGATTGCAATACATAAACAGCGTTCTTTATAAGTCTTATGACTGTTTGATTGTGGGCAGGGGTCTTGTTGTAGAAAAAGAGCTGCCGGAGCTCATTAGCATAACTCATTAGCATAACTTATTTGCATATGCCACGCCCCCTGACATCACCGGAAGTGACAGAAGGCCACACCCCCTGACATCACCGGAAGTGTGTCAGAAGGCCCGGCTACTTACCCTCCTGCTTCATCCTCATTCCCAAACGGAATGAGGATCGAAGCAGAGGGCGGGGTAAAGAAGGGGGCGGGGCTTCACCACGTGACCACCCCGCCCCCTAGAGGTTCTCTTCCGGAGCTCCGTACCTGAGAGCTCCCCCCCGACTAGAGCCCTGATTGTGGGTCAGACTATCACGACTGTTGGCTTTATACTTGTTTAATTGACCTCTAGGCTCCCATCTTGCGGTGGTTTGGTCTCATCAATTAGCCTTGGTGCCAGGCCCGTAGCTACCGCGGGGCCCATGGGGCCCGGCCCCCTAGTAATTTTTATGGGTCTCCCTCTCTGAGCCTTGGCTCACCCTCCCCCCCCGGTTGCCTGGCGACTCGGCAGGGAGGACGAGGGCAGCACCAGCAGCAGCGGTGACACAAGAAGCAGCAGCGGTGGTGAGGCTGGGCTGAGAGATGCTTGCCGCCCCGCCCGCCAGCAGCGGGTCAGCCCAGCCAGGCAAGGCAAGGAGGCAAGTGGGTGTGCCCATGCGCCCACGTGCTTCAGTTTTGTAGCCAGCCCAGCCACCGCACACCTCGCCTCTCCCGGCCCCAGGAGGCAGCCAAAGGTGGAGGTTGGGCTGCTCCTGGTGCAGAGACACAACGAGAGGCACTGGGGCTCCTCGGGGGGGAGCCAGACGCTCCACAGGGAAGGGCTGCCCTTGCCGGGGGGAGAGAGAAGCTCCCCCACCTAGAGATGTGAAGGCCCGGAAAAAAACCGGAAAAAAATAGGAAAAAAACAGTTTTCCCCCCCGTTTTTTTCCTGAAGCCTCTTTGTTTTTTTCCAAAAAATTGGAAAAATTGAAAAAAGAAAAAAAAATTGATTATGGAACGTTTTATTTTAACATGATGAATAAAATATTTTAAGACAAGGTGTTCAAATATTTTCCAAATCATTTCTAAAAAACATGTATGGTGTCAGATTGATCTAATTTCTGTGCACGGAGGCCAAGCAAGTCCTAGGTTACAAACTGAACTCTCCAATGCAAGAACAAGATGCATTTCTTCCTTTAGGAGGTGCGATTGTCACAAGAAAAGAAAAAGGTTTCAGTTTTGTTTTTGCATGTGGGTGGGTATTCCGTTTGTAATAATTGTTTGGATACACTATATTTTTAATATGCTAGTTGCGATATATTCATGCCAAGTAAAAATGTCCATAGTCATATTTTATGTTCCTAAAGTAACAGAATGACTTTCAATCTAGAAAAGACAAAAGAAATGCTAATGTAGCATTTTTCCAATTTTTCCGGAAATTTCCGTTCCCCCCCCGAAAAAAACCGGGTTTTTTCCCGAGCTTCAAAATTTCCAGAAATTTTACATCTCTCCCCCCACCCCCGATTTAATTAGCGGATGCCCCCCCCCCAGGCCCCTTCACAAAAAGACCCTTCGCTACGGGGCTGCTTGGTGCCCAGAAGCATTCTCTGCCTCAAGCATGACCACTCCCGGGAGAAAACCCTCTGAGGAGGGGGGCGTGGCTCAGTGCTTTGTATTTAGGAGGTCCCGGGTTCAGTGCCCTGACCTGGATGGGCCAGCCTAGCCCAACCTGCTCGGACTTGGCCCTACAACGGTCTCATCGTGCTTAGCGTGCTTCCTCGTGCCGCACAGTTATGCATCTCTCTCTGCTTGGCACACGTCGAGTTAAGGCCTTCCCGCCACCCTCCCCAGCTTGCGATGGGCTGTGGCCTGAACTCGGCTTGCTCACCCCTCATTTCTCCTCTTGCCCTGCAGATTCAATAAGCTGGAGGCCCACAGGAAGCCTTTTGCAGACGCCCTGCGACCTTACAGGAGCGCCCTCGTCTTCATTCCCGCTTTCTCGTTCGTGGGCCACAGTGAACTCGCGTACCGAGCTCTGTACACCATGGAGGACTTTGGCACGGGGCAGCGGGCTTACTTCTGGAACCCGCACTATCTGGACACCCTGGGCATATACTGGAAAGCTCGTGGCTTCTATCCCCATCGCCTCTCCTCTGGCTTTATGCTCGTCAACATGGCCTTGGAGTTCTGCAAGCGCATCACTCTCTATGGCTTCTGGCCCTTCTCACATGACCCGGCCGGCCGGCCAATACCGCATCACTATTACGACAACACTTGGCCCAAGCCTGGCGTACATGCCATGAGCCAGGAGTTCTCACACTACCTCCACATGTACGCCCAGGGCGTGCTACAATTACGACTAGGCAGTTGCCAGTGAGGGGGTGGGGGAACTGCTTGAGAATGGACCGAGAGGTCAGGGAGGGGGGCCAGACTGCAATGCCTTGCAAAGCCTGAAGGCAGTAGCACCGAGGTTGGAGGGGGGAGCAGCGTGGAGGATCTCTTCAAGTGCTGGACAGACCGCTTTGCAAAACTTTCTGAGGTTGCTACCGCACTAGGCACCTTATCTGAAACTGCCGTCATCCAGGTAGATCCGTGTTGATCTGGAGCCCTACAACAAATCTAGAGTCCAGGGGCACCTTTAAGACCAACGAAGGTTTATTCAAGGTACGAGCTTTCGTGCGCGCGCACACGTAATCAAATACGAAGAATGGCAAAAAGGGTTCAGACTTACAGCCAGAGGTACAGGGCTTTTTTGGTAGAAAAAGTCCAGCAGGAACTCATTAGCATAATAGGCCACGCCCACCAACAGAAACTCATTAGCATATTAGGCCACACCCCTGACAGCCCAGCTCATTGGCATATTAGGCCACACCCCCATGTTACCAGAAGTGTGGTCATCCAGCCACACCCACCTTTTGCTTCTTATTCTGTTTACCTTGTTTGTTGTCCAAACCCAGGGCTTTTTTGTAGCAGGAACTCCTTTGCATGTTAGACCACACACCCCTAATGTAGCCAATCCTAATGAGTTTCTACTGCTGGGTGTGCCCTGTTATACATAGGCCTGGAATACTGTATTTTCAATTCCCTCCCCCCCCAATTTTGTATTCTGCCTTGAATCTCAATGAGAGAGGTGTGGCCTATTATGCTAATGAGTTCCTGCTGGGCTTTTTCTACAAAAAAAGCCCTGGCTGCCCGTTAAATCTGCCTGGCATTCACGCTCATGACAGGTCTAATGGTGTATATGATCGCGACCATTATCTTTTTTGTACTGCACTGTTATCCAATTTTAGTTGCTGCATGGTTTATTATTTATATTTCTTTTCTTTATTTGGGGGGATGTCCACAGTCAATTCTGCTATACTAATATACCATGATTATGGTAAAGCGCTGTACTGTCTATGAAAAGGTTAGTGCCAGAAACGTAGGCCTTGAATACTTATTGTTTTTGCCACCCCCCCCCCCCCCAATTTTGTATTCTGCCTTGAATCTCAATGAGAGAGGCAGGCTATAAATAAGGGTAAAGAGCAGCACTTATGGGAAACCTTTGAGATTTTGGCTGCTGTTATTTTTGGCAGATCGGTTTTCCCGGGTTTATTGTCGGCTGATTGGATGGTTTTGTTTGCTATGCGAAATTTGCCCTTATTGATTGCCACACTGATTGCCTACTGGAATTGTGAGGTAGACATGTTGAAACAAGTAAACAGAGATCACTCATGCGTCTCCTGTGTGCAAGGGTTTCTTTAGACTTCACCTCGCAACAACTCTGCTTTGAAGTGTTGGCAGGGCTATCAACCAATGAGTGAAGCGTTTTTTAAAAAGTCGACTGCGATTGGTCAAAAAATAAATAAAAACAAAAAAAAATAAAAAATAAAAAAATAAAAAAATAAATAAAAACAAATCTAAACTTCAACAGGTGTGTTCTATATGTGCATTTTAACTTTGCTGAGAGATTTGTGAGAACAATATGATGCACAAATCTATGCCCATGTGCTCCCAAGGCCAAATTGGAAACACACAGCCAGAGTCCAGAGAGTTTGATGAATCTGTTTATTGCAATGGAAACAGGGAAGACAGGGACTGAGTACCTTAGCACTTCAGCAATTCCAAGCCATATTCTACCATAACCAGGAAGGGCAGAAGGTCTTATACCCCAAATGACATCACATATAATTTACACATTAAAGGATCTCTAATTGGTACCAAGCAGTTAACATCATGGAAGCATCATTTGACTCAGTGCATCTCTCATTGGTGTCAGCAATTACACTTGTTTATCTGGTCTTCAGAACACTGGGGGCGATTTCTCACTAGGCACTTGCGCCTGGTTTCCTCTGGAGTTTCCTGCTCCGAAGCATTTTTTTCAATTTCACAGCAAGCCTGTCTGCCCCGCTCGTGCCGCGGGTCTTTCATTTTACATTGAAGCCTTGGGGAGTGGCTTCCTGCAATTCACCTCCTCCCACTACCGCCCCTTGGTTTCCAAACCCTCCCAAACCCCTCCCATCCGACCTCCCCCCATCCACCCCTTTCTATTTTTTTTTGCACGCATGCTCTGTTTCGTTAGATCGTTATTTCGGAACAATGGTGGTGAGGAGACACATGTGACACTTCTTCAGCAACCTGATTGGTGGTCTTTGTTCTCCAAGCCGGGAGTTTTAAAAAAAGGTCTGGGGATTCTCCATTTTGCACATCTCAGCACTGAGACTTTTCCCCAAGATGGATCATCGGGAGAAAGCGTTAGCTGTACTCTGATCATTGCTTGAGTGTATATTGTAGCATCTATTTCATTGCCATGCAGTGTGGGTGGGCAGCATCTTTTTTATT